>NW_010562833.1:223539-308524 GCF_000687285.1 Phaethon lepturus
TTTTCTGAATTACATAAACATTTGTAGGCTGTAGGTTTCACACTCTCCTTTTATGCACTGTCTGCTTGACTCCAGATGGCACTGTTTCAGATTTAAGTGAGGGGCCTGATCCCCATTGAGTACAACAAGCTCATGAGAGGCAGAACACCTGCACTGTGGGGAGCTGCTACTAACAGCTGCTGTTTCAGATACTTCCAGAACATTCCTTCACTTGTCTTGACAGGTCCCAAAAAGCAAATTTGGCGCCTGGGTCATCTGTAGTCCTGAGCAACTTCAAGACCTGGCACTTACAGAAAGTCATTCCTTAGCATTTCCAGTTACTTTTCAGTTCAGGAAATTTCTCAGGGTTTCTTGTCAGGGCAGGTTGGTCTTTCATGATTTTCAGCCTGCAATGCTGTTCCTTTCTATTTCATCTTGACTTAATGTCATTAGTCTTCTTTCACAGAAACCTGAGCATTCTTTTCCTAATTTATCTAGATGGTACCCTGACAGCAGCTCCCTTGATCAAGACTTTGCCATTTATGTCTCTTCTCCCGTTAATCACTCTCTGAAATGAGATTTGTAGTAAAAAAGAATTAAATCAAGTCTGACTGCCTTCAACTTTCTTGACTTTCTGGGATTGTGGATCTTACTTAGGCCAGGCCCTTTGGAGACACTGTGCTTTCTCTGGTTTACTAAACAGGCTGTTAGGACTATTTTCCTATACTTGGGGGTCAAAGCAAGTTTTACCATCACTGAAACTAAGTATAAGTTTACAGGATGCAGCTATGATGACCAGACACCTTGCTGTTTGATAGTTCTCCCACAAAGTATCCATCTTTTTCTATTTCTGGTTATAGATTTAAAAAATTGAATCTGGAGGCAAAGTGGCCACATGATAATTATTCTTGTCTTTGCTTCTTGAAAACCAGAATTCTCTATTACGCAAAACGTCTACGCTGAACTCCATGTTCCCAGCTGTCCTTTTTCCTTCAGATATTGATTTGTTATCACTTCATATGTGGGGAAAAGAAGGCAAAAGACTAATGATTCGTTGGAAAGTGATATTAAAAAAAACTTTTTATAAATGTGGTCTACACCTTATGTTTATCTGCCTCATGTTTCATGAGGTCTGATTCTGAATGAAAATCTCCAGCTTGTACAATGCTGCAGGATCTCTTCTCAGCAAGATGATCCATCTCATACAGGTCAGACTTGTTCTCTGCTGCCAGCAGAGTTTTGCAAGTAAAATTTTTAGTCCCAGTGTCCAAGGTGTCTGTGGTCTGGTCCCTAAAAGTCTAAAAGGCCAACCATGCCCAATATCTCAATTTCTCTGACCAGCGGAAGTCTCTACATTAAGAATAAAGCTCATTTGTGAATGAGATGAAACTTTCATCAACCTGTGATGATAAAATGAACTGCCCCAAGGGAATAAAAAAAAATCACAATATTTAGCACCTTCCATCTCATTTCTATATGACTTTGCCGGCATAAACACGGATATAAGATGAGCCTAAACTTACTTAAACAAGAAGTGTTATTGACCACCTTATTATAGAATCATAGAATAGTTTGAAGGGTCCTTTAAAGGTCATCTAGTCCAACCCCCTGCAATGAGCAGGGACATCTTCAACTAGATCAGGTTGCTCAGAGCCCCGCCCAGCCTGATCTTGAATGTTTCCAGGGAAGGGGCATCTACCACCTCCTCCCAGCTTGGGGAAAAGCAGGAAGAAAAAATGTTATGATAAATGTGTAGTCGCATTATTTGGTTCAAGGCCAGAAGGTGCTAGGGTTTTACAGGGCTCAACATGTTTTAGGAATGTGCGCGTGTGTGTGTGTGTGTACAAAACAGTTATAAAACTACATTTAGATCTACATATGTATAGAACAGAGAAAACAAAACAAAATCCTACGTTAGGACTTTTGTGACATCTCGTAAGACAGACCTGCATTTGTGGTTAAGCCAGAAATGATCATCCAGCTTTGTCAAACACCACTGATTCTTATGAGAAATAGGTTTACAGTCTGCTAAATTCAAGGCAAATCGTCATCCAGTTTCTTGTAGTACAAATGGCTGCATTTAAAGCATGTTCTTGCTATTAGGTCTAAAGCATTACAAGACCAAAATGTTCAGTATCTCATCTCAAATTTTCAAACAATCCAATATCCAGGCTATATATAGATATATTCTTGCTGTTCAATCTCTTAAAAATCAATCAATATTAATGTGTCTGCCTTAAACTTTTAAGGTCATTGTCTCCCTTCTGACATCTTTAACTACATCAACATCACATTATATCATTATAGACTCATGAAGCAATGTACTTTTACACTTTTGCAAGATAATGTCTCTTTTGTGTTTCAGTTTTTATCATAATATAAATCTTGAAATGTAATTTGCATATCTTTTGTTTAGCGAAGGAGACCCCCATTTAAGACTTTGTCATTTTAATACAAAGACTTAAAAGTGGATGACATTTTAAAGGAAATGCACCAAAATATTCCAATTTACTCTTCAACTGAAGTGGCTGCTGCATCAGTAAATTAGTAAATTCCCTCAACAATACACTTGCTAACAATTATTGTCTGCCTGCCTTGGGCTTGCTTGACAGTAGGGCTGCCATCTGTTGAGAAGTCCATTCATGGACTTTAAAGGGCTATTTATAGGTTTTTATTTTAAACATTGCACAATACTTTGCTCTTCACTCTTCCCTCCACTTATCCTGTCTTTCCTGCCCTCTGCTCATCTTTCTTTCCACCCTGCTAAAGAGCACCGGTATACTTCCAACAGTGAACTGTCTCTCTGCACCAGCAGCCATATCACAGCAAAAGGCTTTCAGGCGCATTCAATTCTGAGGCAAGTATGGCCCATTTTTAATGGCTAAGGTGCTCAAGCAGAGAGGAGGGAGGACACTTATGGAGAGGAATGGACAGAAATGAACAGGATCAATGAAGAAACTCAAAAGCAGCGATGAAGAAAACAAAATCAAGACGATGAATGGGAAAAGGATGCTAGGAGCCCCAGCTCTGGATAGATGGGTATTTCATGAATTCCTTCAATAAATAGGGAACCTCTAGGGAAATTCAACACCTGGCAATCTTAGTGGATAGTGGTGCTGCAAAGAAAGCATAATGTTCACCCCTCTGGTAAATTCAAGCAATTAAACAAACCCCCTTAAAAAAAGGCCCTCTTAGGCTTTCTGCCCAGTAAGCTCACAGTGAAAAGCAAGTTTAATAAACGTTATAAATCTCACCTCTGAGCCAACAGGAAATTCAAATGTTTGCATGTGCAGGAGCCAGGGAGCTGCTGAAACAAAAGGTAAATGTGTGTATTAGAATAGGTTGTGCCCATATTTTGACTGGACAGCAGTAGAAGCATGAGGCCGACAGACATGATGGGGTTTTGAAAGCATCCTTTGTGGTGCCATCTCTAACCGTTTCTGTTTGTGTTACACCAGAGTTCTCCTTTCCTTGGGAGTCAACAAATCTGTTTAGTGATGAGTTTGCTGGCTTGATGAATTCAGGATTACTTTGTATCATGTAACATTATTGGAAAGCAGTCTTGAGTTTCAACAGTTTAGACATAAAACTAAATAAATAGCAACAAATATCTGTGGTTTGTAAAATGAAAAGATCAAAGAAAAGAGACTGCAGAAAAATTTTGATCAACACCCTGACAAGGGGTGTTATTTTTAATAAACAGTAAGAATTTTAGGCCATTATGAAGTATGAGATGCAGTCTCAGCTGTGTTTCTAATTTCCTTTCTTGCCTTTACTGCTGTTATATAGACCTCTGTAGTGACGAAAAACATTTTATTGAAAAAATCTGAGCGCACCATTTGGGATTACGTTACTTCATCTGCACAGAGCCTTCCCAGCCAATGAGAAATATTTCTTTCTCCACCCTCCATGGTTCCAAGAGCTGCAGACACATTCTGCGTATGGGACAAACCACTGGACAGAGATGCACTTGTATAAGCGAACAAGGATTTTGTTATTGGTTCTGAAGACTAAATGATCATGGAATGCTATTCATTTTGATTGTTGTTCTTGTAAGGCCATAGATAAACACAGCCAGAGCTTTGTGCAGATTTTTTTAAAGTGAATTTAAGAATATAAAAACAATACATATTTGGCAACATATCCTATGAGAAAGAGGTTTTCTGAAAAATTTCTGGTAACATGTTGTCTCCCAAGCTATGAATACTATACTTTTTGTCTACCACACACTCTACAAGCTTATGAAAACACAAAAGGCCATGAAAATTAAGATGAAGAAAAAGTGAAGGAGAGACAGAAGGCTGGATAGCAATAAGTTATATTTGTTACTTGAACTATTCACAGGAATCAGGGCAGAAGCCTGTTCATTCTTCCACTCTTAATTTCTGGGGCCTTTCAAGTGTGCAGAGAGGGTCGGTATAAGAGAAGTCTCTCCAGAAATCTATTCATCAGCTGTGAAAAAAGCTGGGAATTAATTATTTTATTACAAGATGGGTGCAAGGAATGAGTCTCTCTTTGTGATAATGACTCCATCTGTGGCTTTCCACCTACAGTATTTTTCCTTAGGGGATTATCAAGATTATTAGTAATTATTACTAATAATCCATTACTATGAATAATGGTAATTACAGTACCATTTAAGGACCCTAGTTATAATCACTGTGGAAAACTGTATGAGCCTAGTGAAGACCAAGGCTTTGCTACAGCACATTCAAATCTCATAAGAGAAAATGAACAAGCACAGAGTTATACTCCAGAGAGCGTGACACTCAAACTCTTTCATCCCTAAACTGCCAATGGCAGCATCAAATCCAGTGTTTGTCCACTGACAAATTATAGCAACTATTTGCTTTTTAAAAGAAAACAATTTTTTTTTTTTCTCTTTAAATTTTACCATTTGTGAGGATCGGCAGAACCACATAATCCCATCTCTAGCCCCAAAATATTCTGGTTGTGTGACATCTCTGATTACAGTGAATATTGTGTATAAAAAGCAGCGCAGATCCAGACACCAAATGGATCCTGGATGCATTGACAACATTCAGCCATTATGGATACTCCACAGGAGGGCAAAAAGTTTTTTTTTCCAATACGTTTGGCTTGGTCTGTGTCCTTTATTAATAGAGTTGTAGTTTTTATTTAACAGATAGCAAAGCCCTACCTGTTATGAGTTAATGTCAAACACGTGCTCAGAGTGGACACATCTTAATTTTCCCACTTATTACATTTTTTTTAAGGTTTTCTCTCAGGAACACATACCCTCCCTTCTCTCTTTGCCTCTTCACAATAGCTCTAAATCCTTGCCTATCTTGCTTTCCATCTTCAGAGTCATGATAGAACTCTTCTAATAGTACTCTTCCAACAATTTCTGATCTGGTTTTCCACTAAGACAAGCAGAACTGCATTTATAACCTTTTAACTTCACATATATAACTTCATAACTTTAGTTTACAACTATCTAAAATTTTGTAAGGTTTAATTTTTAAAGGATGGCTTTTTCTCATCTTAACATGAAGTCACACATCTCTGTTTTTATATATATAAAATATACACCATGTATGCATGTGTACATATTATATATAGCTATTGTTACAAATGGAGAGATGCTTCTGACAATACGTGAAGAGAGGTCCTCTCATGCCATGAAAAACGGTATTTGCATCTGCAATCCAGACTATACCGCAAAGGGTATGAAAGCGTGGATAGTTCTATTTCAGAGAAAAACATTTCCCAACATAACATGTTGCAGCTGTGTTTGTTAGAGATCCTGTTCATGGGGGTCACTATAAGAAACTCAGCACTACCCTAGCAAAGGTGACCAGAAGCACTCTGCACAAAAGTACCTTGCCCTCGGCATTAGAGGAGGAATTGCAGATCAAATGCTCATAAGCATGTCCATCAAAGCAAAAAAATTATTTTTGTAGAACTACATTTAAGAACCTAAAATCACTCCAAAAAATTACAGAAGGTGGTTATCCGACTCTTTATTACTCTGGCATTACACCTACGTAATTTCTGGTACAATCCAGATGCAGCTGAACTTCTTGGCCATCAAGCCCCACACACCAGTTTACATAAATTTAGCAACAGTACAGGGCTAAAAAAGATAAGCATTCAGGGCTGGAAACATCTGATAACACTGTGTCAAAGCTTGTACAATGTACAGAGCAATAGCCAGTTAGACCAGCTCTGTTATTTTAAGTACCAAATCTTTTCCAATGCCTTATTCCAAAAAGTTAGTTAGGCCTGATAGGCCTTATCTATTTGCATAGAAAAGTCTACTCTCCAAGAGTAGGTTAAGCAACTTTTAAACTAATCTTACCACAAGTAAGGTACTTAGTAAGGAGGGAAAAATGTGCATCATGGGAAGTTCTATTAATTTCAGCTACACAATTTTGGAGTTTGGCTTATAGCTTTAGGTTTCTTAACTAGATTTCCATAAGCCTTTTTGTTGTTTGCTTGTTTTTCCCTGCTGTGTAAGGATCTGCTTTGGATCTGAAATTGTGTATGACAATATTTTGGAATCTTTTAGTTTTGACTCATGAAAATTATCTTGCTATTACATGCCCCCATTCCTGTGTGAAATCTCAAGATACCTCTCAGGACTTTCAAGAAGCGTGTCCCCCAAAAGTCAAAATAAATGCAAAAAATATAATTGCTGAGAGTTAAGCCACAAAGTCACTTCAAAGTTTGCTCGTTTTTAATAATGAATGCATACTTAGTGGCCTTGCTCTGCATCAGTCATGAAAATAGACATAAGACGTTATTTGCTTTGTTGCTCTATGAGACCCTGTCTACCTTAGAGCATTTTTGCTGGGTCCTTAAGCATTAAGTTAGGCAGAGAGAGTATGACAGACAAGTTGCTATTTCAGACTTGAAACAGCACCTGGAAGGCCAAGACCTTTCACAGTTTAATAGTGGACAGAGAATCACGGTAGTGATCAGGGTCATGTGGTGGGTGAGGCAATCACTGATACTGAAATATCAGATGTCACCGTGACAGCTGTAATAACCAGGGCTTGCTTCCTTCACCTAAAAAATACCCCCAGAATATGGTGAATACACTGTTGCAATATGTACCTCTTCTACCTTTGTTTCATGCTATAAACACTTTTAACTCCTGAAGGCTCACAGTGCAAGAATAGAGCAACTAACCATCACAATACATTTTATATTATAGGGGAAGTATGAAGAAGAAGGTGGTTTTTTTTTTAAATCTTGAGAATTCAGCAGAAAAGTTATTATTTGCTTGTTATTGACAATTCATTCCTCTGAGATAAAATAACTTAGTTACTAGAGGATCCCAAGGAGACAGCTGGCAGTGATGAACAGAACAACATTCAATCCACAGCAAGTGTACATCATAAAACAGGCGCCACTGGATTAAAAAGTAACCTTAAACTGTTTAGTGTACACAAAGGCAGCCTAGTCAAAACACTTCAACAATGATTTAAAATCTCAAGTTAGAGGCCAGTTTCAACCTTCAGGGAAGCCTTCTCTATTCATAAGGAGCTTAACTAATCATAACTTTCTGTGACTTATCGGAACTGGATGCAGTGTGTCGCAGCATGATAACTGAGCTCTGGAAATGCAACAAAAGATGCCTTTTTAATAAAAATAATGGTGAGACTAAACCTCAAATTTTAATCTTTGAACTTGGTGGGGGAAAAACATCCTGTTACTCATTAAGTGTTTCCATTAGCATGCAGGGAGTCTCAGTCGGGCAGCTCCTGTTCATGCTACTGAGTGATGTGTAGGGCAGCACATGTATCAGGACAGGAACAGATTTCTGAAATTCAGTCCCAGGATGTAACATGCAGTGCATCACCAGGCAAAAGAACAGACAGTATCAGACACACTGAATTTCTGCTAGCTGTGGAAATAAGTGAGTCTACCTGAAACATAGTATCACTTTCAGTTGATCTAATTGCTCAGTATTAACAACATAGCATTTAAGAAAACATGTAGTATTTATTTTTTAACATGATAAATAGCCTAGCTGTAAGAAAGCTTCAGAGAGGGTTAAATGGAGCCCAAAAAGGACCAGATTTCTATCTGCATTTTCTTCACTGTAGATCCAGATGCATTAAGACCGCAGCAGAGACCTGTAAGTATTATGTACAGCTTTTTTTTATCTTCCAGAAAAAAAGGAGAAAAAAAGTCAGTATGAAAAAATGAAGCAGTGCCAAACACTACAAGAAAGGCTTAATAAATTGAGCCTACGGTGACAATGTTGCTCTTATTTGCCCTGAAATATATCACTGAACTGCTGTATATTCATATTTGTTTACATTATAAATGTACTAAATGAGCTAATTATAGGGATCATAATTTACAATTAAAAACAAACAGTTAGAAATTTCAAAGGCTTTCAATATCTTTTCTTTAATCATTCACCCAGGCTCAAAATATGCATTTTTTAGATTAAAGCATTAAAGTTGCTAATTATATTCTCAGAACTAACAATTATTTCTTTACCCTTTTACTACCTTCTTCTGGCAACAAAAAAAATGTCAGCACTGATTTAATTTTTTGTTATTACAGGATTAAAAGAAGTTTCTAAAATGCAATTAAATGTGCCCTATAGCTATAGTAACTTTCCTATCAGCATCCAAAGCCTCTTCACTAAAACAACAGCATAAAAAAATTATTCAGACTTTCTAGACATACTTTTTTTCTCCTTTTATAACACATTCCTTTGGTGATTATCTCCAATGACAACTCAACCATCTTAATGAGACTCTGTACACATCTAGATCTTGGTGAAAGTAGATTAATAGGAGAAAATGAAAGTTAAAGAGGCTGTTAAGAGTGCAAAACCCCGCACATGTCAAGCACTGGTTCTTCACCTCTGGGAGCTTGGTTCAAGTTCACCCTGAGGCCCTAAGTGAAAAGTTCAATAGTCTCAACTATGTCCCTACTTGATATATCACAAAATCAATTATTTTATGGTGGTACATTTGGTAACCTATGCTCAGACAGAATCAAGTTTTTTTCCCATTGGGAATTCACCAATTATCTACTCAGTGAATTATTCTCCGATAAAATAGAAATACCTGCTGTCAGCAAGAGTTTCTCATTATGCTGCCTATCAGTTTAGTAGTTGATCTGTTTTGGAACAGTGATGTTGCACTCAGACCACGCACCATTAGCCACTGTGCGATCACAGCGTGGTGCATGGTGACAGGACACCAAAGTATGATTCAGTGCCCAAATGTGTACTGTTTTGGAAGAAAAAAATAGTCATTGCAAGCAACCAAAATTACGCCAGAGAAAAATTGTAGCAAGGCATGTCACTGAAAATTCTGCAGTTGCTCAAGGAGTTAGTTTTCTCTAGATAACTTCGAATGGTAAGGCCCTAAATTTAATTTTCACAGTTGTGAACACCATTTTCTAATCGCCATCAACAGCATGCTTGGCCCAGGCTGCAGGAGCATGTTGATCCACCTTATTAGTAGCACTCTCAAATCTACATCCTGTGTTACTTAATATGATATGCTTGTTGCTGGAGTTGATATATTTATGTTAATTATTTACAATTGTTTCCAATCTAAATACATATTTTTCACATAAGCGAATGCCAGTCTGAATAATAAATACAAGTCACCATGTGGCTTAGATATGGAATATGCACTCTGTATGCTGGTGCATGACTGTTTAAATCAAGCCCCATTCATTGCAAAGGACCATTTCATACCCTGCAGTGGTCTGTCCAAACGAAGCTCAATTTGCTTAGTCTAGTTTTCAGCGGTCAGAATTTTGTTTCGTAAAATCACCAGCAACAAAATTAATGTTAACCAGCATCCTCTGTCAGACTTGGCTAATGGCCTACACATTCATTGTCCCTGAATGGGATTACTCAGTCCTAGGACCAAGTAAGTCAGCACTGATACTGTCCATGTTGTAGTCATTTGGTGGAATCTATTTTGCTTTAAAAAGACATCTTTCAGATAAAAATATTCCTTTTTTTTTTTATAGTGGTTTTTATATTAAACAGAATGTTGATCTTCTGCTGTCTCAAGTGGAAATGTCTAGATATGACCAGTGAAAATGATGGGGGCCTAAAGGGAAATCCTGATGTGCAAAGATTAAAAAGACAATGACTGCCCAAATAAAGGATGGTGTAATAGAAAGAGGCCACATAATGAATGACAGAAAGACAAGAAGTCAAAACTCCCATTTACCCTTACACATAATATAGGAACATAAGGACATGCAATGTCACTGAGAGCGTATAAATTTAAAAACAGTGCCAGGACAAGTTTTAGTCATGTTGACTTCTTACTACTGCTCAGCTAATTTACATTTTCCCAGCTATAAAATGGGGATAATATCCTTGGCTCCCCTCATACAGAAAAACTCATCAGGGAAGTATTCAGATAATTCTATAATGAAGAATGCCATTGAAAACAGTAAAAAGAAATTAATAATTCCAAATGCAGTGCAGGTTTGGATTACATGAGCTGGCACAGTGGACAATAAATAAGGCCTAAGACTACAGACTTGGCAATGAAGTTAAACCTTCCTTATTCCCTGCAAATCATCGCTCTTATGTGCAAAATGAGGATGCTACCATAATACACACCTGGGGGAAGCTGACTTAGGACTCTAGGGCCACCCTCTAAATTGGGATTGCTTGATCTTGCAACCTGAATGACTTGCAATGTGTTTTTTAATACACAGTTACAAACAAGTTATCAATTCTACAAAACTAACCTGATTATTAAGTTGATTGTTTGCAAGATAAATGTGAAATGCTTTCATTGCTTCTCTAGAGAGATGCAAAAGATTTCATTTGTAGCCTTCGATTCTGTGAGCATTTAGTGTGTTTCTCACAGGAAAAATGCACTGCTAGGAGCATTTCAATTCCTCTGTAAATGTTACATTCCTCTAGTGAGCGCTATCAACAAGCCCACTCAAAGCTCATGCTTAGTTTACTGCATCTGGCCAAGCAGACTCTTTCTTCATCAGGACCAGAAACATGCCCATTAAAACGGTGTTGAAGAACGATGGGACAATTCAGAATTTCACAAGTGCAGAACCTAATGTACCTGTTCTAATTTAAGGACGCCTCTGGACAATCATCAGGCCACAATCTTGATGGAAGGATTTTGAAGACTGAATAAATCGTCTGAAATAAAACAAAGGAGCAAGTGTATCAAAGTCATAATACATACTTTATTTAATGTGTAGTCCAGAACAAAGGGGACTTAGAGCAGGTTATAAAAGCTGATTTTTCTTTTAGAGCATAGCTGGTATAGCACAACACATGCTTTTTGATAACAGTTCAGTGGGAATACTTATTGATATGCAGATGGATTTGAAAATACAAAACCTCAAGCTAAATTTCTGGATGAGATAGCTACAGCACAAATCGTGCTTCTCATACCTTCCTCTGGTAGGTTAGATGAGAGGAACTGGGATGTGTCAGAAAGGCCAAAGCATGAGATGCTGCATCTAAGAGAAGGAAGGGTAAGATATATATAATCTTGGGATGTTGGACTGTTACCTTGGGACAATAATCCTGTTATCCTATCATCGTCCCTTCTGAGCTTCACTGGTACCTCAGATGAACTCTAGAAAGTACTTCCATCCACCATTCCAAAAGAGATGAGTGGTTCTACTAGAGCAAATCACTGTCAGATCACAAACCTGGCTGATGATCAGCTGGCGGGAATACAGACTGTCCATTGCCTGTATCAAGTAAGGAAATGTTTGGAAGGAATGACTGGAGGCCAGATGCAACTGGCAGATCCTTATCCACTGAGGGCAAGAGGGGTGCCACTTGTGTTGTAGGCAAACTGCTCAGCTACATCAAAGCAAAATCCTACTGACACCATCTATGGGTTGAGAGCAGCATTCACAACAACTATTATTCTCCATGTTGACTGATGGAGTCAAGCTGAATCTGGACACTTAAACACTATCATCCGGATTTGCTCTCTGGATAAAGGATTCATAAACCAAAAGGTTTTCAAACTACACATGCAAAACGTTCCTGTATGATATGCTATTCTACACATGCTATGTTACAATCTTCAGAAAATAAAATCCACCTTGTCCAAATGTTAACAAAAAGCAATAAAATGGATCATGTCGCAAGGGTGCTAAGGTATCTAGAGAAGTGACTAGTAAGGAAATTTTATGAAGGAATTTACCAGGTCTCCCGTCTATATTGGCATGTATCAGTGGCTTTATCTAGAGTTAAAAAGGCAAGAATCCATTACAGAGAAAGTCCACAGCATAATTAGGAAACAATCAACACTTTTTTCTAATGCTGATTTTTTCTTCACTATAAACTGCTTCATTGACTTTAATTAAACTTGCCCTAGGTTATGAATCTAGCATGCTGCAGAAACATTTAAAAATTAAATAAAATAAAACCATCTTTCTTGTCAGGAGGGTTTTTACCAGTTTGCTTACCTGTACTACACTTCTGATTTAGAGGATTTTTAAATTATTAGAAATGCTGTATGTGATGCTGCAAGACTCTGTTGGTTTTGCTCTTGAATTAAAATGACCTCCCACTGCCACAGTAAGAATCACAGAATTAAATTGTTGAGATTCTCTCCACTGCTCTAGCTTCACTGCAGAATTCCTTTGTTGGTTTCTGAGAAATGGTATGAAGCTGTCATCACAGACTTTTACACCAGCCCTACTCCCGGTTTTGTCTGAGGCCAAAGAAAATGAATGTTGTATATTTAGGATGCTGGCAATTTCCACACCAATAGCTCAGGCCTAGGTTAAAAGTACATGACAAAGACTTTGGATGAATAAAGAGATGGCCTGTGTCCTGCCCCAGCCTGGGCCTAGTTCATGAGAATATGATCAAAAGTCATAAGAATGAGAGTGAACGGAATAACTTATAAAACATAATCATCAAGAGAAAAGAAGGTGGGAACAATTGTATCAAATATATTCCAGACTGGAGTAATCTGTTTTCATTAGACGGTGACCCTTACTTAATTAAAATGCTAAATAAAATCAGTTCTGGTTAAAGATGGGCCTGAGTACCCCCAAAACATTAGGAAAGCTCAGGTCTGAATAAACTTCATTATTTGGTCTGCCTTTGTTTTGAGTTGCTCACTGAGACATGTTTTCTTTGTCTCCTCCAAGGAACTTCTTACAAATGAGTGAGAAGGGTTCAAAACCTGCACTTTCTATCTCTAGAAATGTTATTAAAGCAAAAATATATTTTGCACAAATTCCAAAGTTTGCTAAGAAAGTACAGAGCACCAATTATGTGCAACTGCATTCACCCCTTGAAGAAGTGCCATAGAGTATTGTAGTTTAGGTATTGATCTGGTGTTCAAAAGACTTTAATTCAATTTTTTAACAACTTGATTATTTCTATTTTTTTTTCTGCACACATGCACAAAAGACAGATGTATTGAGTGTGCATGGCAAGGTTTTGGTAGCAGGGGGCTACAGAGGTGGCTTCTGTGAGAAGCTGCTAGAAGATTCCCCTGTGTCTGACAGAGCCAGTGCCAGCCGGCTCTGAGATGGACCCACCACTGGCCAAGGCAAAGGTCATCAGCGACAGTGGCAGCACCTTGGGATAACAGATTTAAGAAGGGGAAAAAAAGAAACTGTGCAATGGGAACTGCAGCCAGAGAGAGGAGTGAGAATATGTGAGAGCAACATCTCTGCAGACCCCCAGCCCAGAGCAGGAGGGGCAGGAGGGCTCCAGGCGCCGGAGCAGAGGTTCCCCGGCAGCCCCTGGGGAAGCCCATGGTGAGGCCGGCTGTGCCCCTGCAGCCACGGAGCTCCACGCGGGAGCAGATCTCCACTTGCAGCCCGGGGATGACCCCACGCCAGAGCAGGGGGATGCCCGAAGGAGGCTGTGACCCCATGGGAAGCCCACGCTGGAGCAGGCTCCTGGCAGGGCCTGTGGGACCATGCAGAGAGGAGCCCAGGCTGGAGCAGGTTTGCTGGCAGGACTTGTGACCCCGTGGAGGGACCCAGGCTGGAGCAGCCTGTTCCTGAAGATGACACCCCTTGGAGGGACCCAGGCTGGAGCAGTTCGTGAAGAACTGCAGCCCATGGGAAGGATTCACGTTGGAGAAGTTCCTGGGGGACCGTCTCCCATGGGAGGGACCCCATGCTGGAGCAGGGGAAGAGTGTGGGGAGCCCTCCCCCTGAGGAGGAAGGTGCAGCACAATGAGCGATGAACTGACCACAACACCCACTGCCTGTCCCCCTGTGCCACTGGAGGGGAGGAGGCAGAGAAAATCATGAGTGAAGTTGAGCCCAGAAAGAAGAAGGGAGGGGTGGGGGGAAGGTGTTTTATTTCTCCTTACCCTACTCTGACTTGATTGGTAATAAAATTAAACTAATTTCCCCAAGTCGAGTATGTTTTGCCCGTGATGGTAATTGGTGAGTGATCTCTCCCTGTCCTTATCTCAACCCATAAGACTTTTGTTATTTTTTCTCTCCCCTTACCACTTGAGGAGGGGGAGTGATAGAAAGGCTTTGGTGGGCACCTGGTGTCAAGGTCAGCCCACCACAACAGAGAACAGAATTTCCATGTCTCAGAAGGCTACTATGCCCTACTGCTCTAGCCTCTGAGGCTAGACATCCTCACTAAAGTCAAAAGAAAGATCTTCATAAAGTTCAGTGACACTGGAATCAATCATATATATCTGTAAATTTAACAGATATTATGCCTGCAACAGAATACATACGTAACAGGGTAAGTTTTATTTGTTATATATTAAATACACACATAACGTTGAAGAGATGTAAAGAGTTTTCCAAACTGGTAAAGGTATACAGTGCAAGCAAGTTGTAATAAGATACAGATTCTACTTATGTCAACTCAAGCTGTTTAATACCACAGCAGAATTACACCATAGTTTATGGACATATTCCTTCACCAAAGTCTTTGAGAACTTTCCATTAACTTCAGTAGATGTCAGAACAGGCCCAAGAGCAGGAAATGAAGAAATATACTGTACCCAAATGAAATTGCAGTGGGAATTTAGGTAGGCAGAATGTAATTATTCACACTTGAATCTGGATAGAGGACTAGGTTTATATCCCCATTTTGGCAAACGTATAACGAGATACATAATAATCAAGAGGAGCAGGGCTACTGGCTCTCCTCTCAATCAGAAGGTAAGACTTAAAGAAGGAGAATGATCTTCTTGCTTGATATTTTTTAAAAGGAAGGAATGGTATTTATTGCATCACCTGCAAGACTTGCCAAGAAACAAAATGTATTAAGTAAATAACCATGGTTTTGGGGACTTCCATCTAGAATGTAGCCATCGCTTCTGAAATAGAGGTTTTGAAAAATTAGAAACTCGGTGCTTTACTGGTACATGCACATAGGCACACATGCAAATGGATGTGTATAGTTTTCCTTCTTCTGTGGACAGTCCTACATGATAATCTCTGGAAATTAGTGCCTTTGCAAATACTAATACTTATAATTTCTATATTCATTGATGCAGATGAGGACACCAAGAAGCACTGAAAAAAATAATGAATTCTCTTGCAAATGTACTGGATTGTAAAATAACAAAAATTTTCAAATCTTGTAATAGAACTGCATTATATTCTAGCAAAGTGGATCCATTTCTGAGGTGGAACATGACAGCTTTTTAACTTTCTACAACAATATGTGACAGAAGAATACTATATTCTGTTGATACCGTAGGGCGATTTATGAAGGCAGAATGTAATAATATAAATTGAGTTTCAGAAAAGACACTGTGACTAATCTTACAAAAAATGCTACGGGATGTTTAATAATCCTGGTGGGTCAGAAACTGTGCTTCAAAAAATTCTCTTAAGACTGATTGTTATTAAAGTATGTACTGCATTTGGTTCATTTTTCATTTAACTACGCAGTCTAAAACTGCTGTCAAGTGCGAATATTTGAGTTGTAATTGGATACCCATACAAATGGAATAGAGCCACCAACCCTCAACCAAAATTGCAGAATCACAGAATATTTAAGGCAGGAAATGTCCTTTGAAGACCCACAAGACAAGCATCTGTCCACATCTCTTGAGCTATCCCTAGCAGTTCTCATTGGTGTTTATTGTTCCATTAATCAAAAATAAAGCAGCAGAAATAAGGGAACATACTAGAACTCCTTCCTTGTGTTTACTCCATAATCTTCCTCCATTGCTTCCTGTCAGCTTTTAAGGCTATAGAGCTTATTCATTAAGCTATGAGCGGTAATTTTGAGGAGACTGAAGTGAGCAGACAGGAGGGGACAACATAATACATATACTTAAGGGGCTTGACCCAAATCCCTTGGAAATTCGCAGAAGTCTATATTTTACTTACATTGCCTCTGTACTAATCCTAGTGGAGAAGCAGAGGTTTCTGCAGTACTGCTCTCACCATCAGCACCAAGGCTGCCACTGCACACGTTTGAACTCCCGCTCTGAGACAGAGTTTTACAAGATGAGAAAGAAGCAGACACCGTTCTGTGGGTCTGATCCTTCTGCAACACTACAACATGCAGCCCTCCTGCTTTATTGTTTAAAAACGGGGCCCTGCACAGGCCGAGCCCTCCATGGGGCCAGGAGCGTGGAGGCCCTATGGGACGGCAGGGCAGGGCCTGGCAGCCAGGGCCCGTCCCACACCCAGCCGGAGAGGGGCAGGTCAGGGCCACCAGGGCAGCCCTAGCCCCTGGCATTGGGCATGGGCTGGGGACAGGGGTGGGCCAAGGCAGGGCCAGGATGTGGGCCTGCGGGTGGGCCAGGCTCACGGAAGGCCCACGGCCGGGCAGGGCAGGGCTGTGGGGAGCTGGAGACAGGCCCTACTGTGGTGTCGCTGGGGCAGGGCTGATGGCCCTGTGGGCTGAAACAGGGTCCTGTGCGTGGGCAGGGTGAGGGAGCCCCGAGGCGGCTGAGCTGGGCCAGTGAGGCCTGGTGGTGCCCTCAGGGCCCTGACACTTAGGAATAAAAAATCAAGAAAACAAACAGATCTTATGCTCATTTTGTTTCATAGGACTTTCCTTCTTTTAATTTTGTATTTTCCCCTACATTTTCTTTATGATTCAAAATCTACTTAGCCATGGCTTTCAGTACTGCATTCAGCTCTTTTCAGCTCACCATTGTCAATGAGAACAAAGGAAAAAGTAATGTTTGTGCTTTTTCAAAGGCTATCCAAATGGGCTGAGATCCACTTACACGGTATCCATTCCTTGGCTTCACAAAAACCCCAATATTTTTGTAACTCCGGAAAATTTGCTCCACCTAAAGGTTTGGCTAAAACTAGCGTTTTCATCCCAGGTTTTGGGCTTCCTATAATACCATAAAGTTTTTGTGAACGAACCAACAAGTTCCTTAAAGACCTCTTCTTAGAAGGTAAATAGCAAGATGTTTAATGTATACATTATGTCAGGTTTGGTCCCAATATCTTTCTTATGGCTTTCAGCCTTTTCCACCACACGATACAGTATGTGGCAGAGACCACCCAGCAATTATTTTTTTGACTGTATTTCACATTACCTCTTTGTTAAGTTTAGTTGCAGACTTCAACTCCATAAGGTAAAATATTGCTAGATACTTAATACCCTGTGGTTTTCAATCTATATTTAAACCCTGCCTTATCCACTGATCGTACAATAAGTTCAGGGACATAAACTCCAACTTACCTCAGTTGATTCGCCATTCAGATATGCTTGCAAAACTCTCAGCTAGCTTCCACGGATTTTTTATGTTCTAGGAGCTGAAATAAAAATACCATTTATACTGTATGGTAATTATTAGAGGTGAATAAACAATGCACAGCAAATACTTAGAAAAGTATTATTTACTAAATATCCATGAGCTGATCACGATTTCTTTGAATTTATTCAACATTCTCCAGTTGTAACAGTTTTTACTCATTGCTTTTGAACTTATATATTTCAAATGTTCAACAATCATTAGCCAGTCTATGTAGTATAGCTCTGATGAATGTGCCTGAGTAGTGATTTTTAAAATTTTCACCAGTAAAATTTGAGCATGCAACTCTGGTGAAATTAGTATTTGTCTTGGCTTTGACAAATATCTGTGCAATGGTTTCTGAAGCAGTTACAACCACACTTGGACATACCAGTGCAGCAGAACTGGAAGCAGCACAGCATCATCAATGCGATGCTGTCCCTGATTGATTACCACCATCAAGATGGAGGATGCTTCAGGAGAAGCGTCATTTGACTGTGGCTTTCTTGCTTTCAGAATCCAAGCTAGTAACTTCTTACGATGCTGCCTCACTCCCTCTGGAATTAGCTTGGTATTATTCGTGTTGTGCTCCAACATGCAGCACTGTGGTAAGGCTACCATGTTTTCTGTCTGCCAGCAGAACCTTCGAAGTCAGCTCTTTTAGGGCTTTTCTCTTTCATAGACATAAATACAGAGAGTTGATATGAACATGGGACAAAATTTAATAGACAAAAAATAGAACAGCCCAGGGATGGAATTATTTAAAAGTTACATATATCTGTGAAAAAGCTTTCTTTTCTTAGAATTATCCTTTCTGAGTTAGAGGTATCATTAAGCAGTATGACTAGAAGAAGGTTTGGCACTCAATAAAATCCATTTAAACAAGGAATACAATGTATATCATAATTCTTTATGCACAGAGCTACCAGTACTAATGCAGATGAAAAAGGGAACTAGAAGGTCATTAGTTGGTTTGTTAATGCACATAAGTGTCAACAGGTGTGATCAACTGGAAAGAGGCAGGTGTTACCAATGTACTGGTGCCATCATAGAACAACCTCCTGCAGAAGCCTTAAACATAAGGTTAAAATTGAAAAGCTGTTGAAATCCTCTATCAGCCACCACCTTACAGGTATTTCACATGTGATTTAAGGCTGGAAATGTGCCAGTAAAAAAACCTAGTACTTAAATATGTAGGTACTAAAATACTTGAACTTAACTCTGACATCTGCACATTTAGATTTTTATGTTCCATAAAGATGTCATCTTCAAGGGAGGCATCTGACCCTATTTCTGTCCCCTGTAGATACTCATTTGTAGTTTCAGCTAAACACAGCACCATCAGATAGCTGTCCTGCTAAAGTATTTTATTTCTATCTCCATGATACCATTCCTAGCAACAAAGGGTTAAGATAATCTAAAAAATTAATAGTTCTTAATTTTGAGACCATATAACATAATGAGAAAAAAAAAACCAATATGAAGGCTTAAACAGAGAAAAACACATATTTAAAACTGGCAACCTAAACAAAAAGTCTGGAAATGAGTGTTATTTTTGTACTAAAATATTTAATCCAATTAGTTTCTAGATGATGTTACATATTAAATCTAAAAATAATCTTCATGGTTTTTTCTTTATGTTCTTCTGAACACACTTCATTGCTTGTGAAAGTAGGGGATTAATAGCACTTGAGATGGGAAAGCACAGTGTAGATTGGCACAGAGCAAATTTTTCCTGAGTGCAAGGCTGTTTTACTATACAAGGCTGTTTTACTATACTTGCTCAAGTCCCGATCTACAAAAGGCTTTCTTTGCCAGTTCTCACAGAAGTTAAAGATAAAAAAGATTTGTGAGATTTCTTAATTCCAAAGCACTGGGATCAACATCAGTTCAGTCCATGTAGTTATCATACTTTTTCTAGTACATTGTCAACTCTGCACTGAGTTATAAGCCCACCTAATGATGAGGGCTTACTGTAGTTCTCCAAAAAGTCTGTTCCACTATCTAATAGATAGGTCCTCAGAAAATAACTTTTCTTCATATTTTCAAAAATCTGTTCACATCATTACTCCTAACTACATATTCTTTTAACAGTCCTGGGCAGTGATGGCCACTTAATAGTGAACTGTCCTAAATAAAGAGGTAGTTTCATAAAACAAATCACACAGATTTACATATCTGACCTTTTCTAAATTCCAAATAAATTCTGCAAAGGAGAAGAGCTATTGCACTAACTCCACTTGCCTGTGTGGTGGAGAGACCTGAATGGTACTCTCCGGAGAAAGCAGTATGCTAAAGCCAAAGTACAATGTAAGAAATTCATTCTGGTGCAGGATACCATGTAGATTTATGATGGTCAAATCCCACACAACTCCTGTCTTAGGGCTAATGTAATTTAAGTTGCTTGTTCTTTACATGGCATACGTTTCACTCAAAATGTCTATAAAACAAGAACGGCCCTCTCTGGAAGATACACAATGTGCTAGCAAAAGAATTTCCTGAGCTATTATCCAGGTTGAAACATTTTTCCATAAAGCAGGACCATCAATGTGGGGTTTTGTTTGCTTTGAACTCTGTCACTACTCCGTAGTTCCTTACAACTACTGTCTCCTGACCTGATCTACTGAGCAGCCAATGCTTCTTGAAATCCCCTTGTTGGCAAAAACTTTCTATGAGGGCATAATCATTTTCTGTGTTGAACTGAATGATTCAATTTTATATAATAAAATTAATACAAATGGCTAGTATAAAAGCATAGAATTAAAATCTACTGAGCAAAATCTTGTATAAATAAGTGTTTGAAGAAAGGAACTAGAGCTGTGCAGAGTCTGTTTCATAGGGAATTTCAAAATTTGGTGGTGTTTGTATTTGGAATAAAAACCCCCAAATATGTTAAAATTAATCATGCAGAAAATTCTGAAAAATTACATTCTGGTAAATAAAAAAAGTTCCTTTGATAATTTCCAAACAAAGTTCTTCATAGTGGGTGAAGAACTCTCAAATTCCTGCCAAGACTTCCAGGTCCCTGACTACTTTTCATTACATATTTTGGACTGAAGTGCAGCCAACTCCCTGTACACCTTGGGAATGCCAAATGAATCAGCACTTGCAAGTCAACCTGACTACTCTCTAATGTCTTGACTCTCTGTTGGTCTTTGACACAGGTTGCTGAAGAGCAAGGAGCCTGAAACTCTGGTGACCCAGCAGGTTCTACACAGACTGCCAGACAGTCAGGAGGGTGGATGGAGAAGGTGGAGAGGAAAACAAGGCTTTGCTGGATGTTCATTGCAATTGAATCATCTGTGCTAAATTTTTTTCATGCTTTGCATTTCAGAATCATCTTTTTGATCCTCTTCTCTTGCCTGCACAAAAGGCAGCATCTAGGTGATGCTCATATAAAGAAAAAAGCACCAAAGTGCAAGTGAGATGAGACATGCTTTAAATAAACCATTTTATTCTCAGAAGTGGGAATATACTACTGAGATTGAAGCTACTTGTGAACAGAAAGCTTGGTTTCTTATTTGTCTCACATTCTGCTACAAAGCAGTTAAAATAATAATGCTCACAAAAGAACGACTTTGCAGATGTTGCATTTGCAGCAGCAAATTTGGGCCATGACAGGAAGAATTAGGATAACCTGAACTGTGTGCTACAGTCTAATAATGTGCCATGCATGATACAAAATCCTATGCCTCTGGTGAGGGTATTTTTTTGCCAGTGAAGTTTCTCTACCCATAGAAGATCTATGTCAGAATATTATTAAGCCTACACCTGATTTTTAAAGTTCAATCCTTCACAATGCAGGCACCAAAACCAGGATTATAGCACAGAAATGTACTACAATGTATAAGAACACACACTAGGAAATTACTCGCAGTCTGGCTGCCATACTGATATCAATGCACCAAGAAGTGTATGGTAGAACAGAAAGTTTTGTGCTAGAGAACAGATAAGTGACATGGATTGAAATTATGGTAAATTTAAATGGATGGCCTAATTAATATTATCTCTTTTCATATTCTCTGTAAGAAGTATTATCCAGGAGGAACTCATTTTGCATTAACGTTGATATAAAGTGTAATTCTGTAGCATTTCCATTGTAATCTGGCATTAATTAATGCATCA
Organism: Phaethon lepturus; assembly: GCF_000687285.1. Lineage (NCBI taxonomy): Eukaryota > Metazoa > Chordata > Aves > Phaethontiformes > Phaethontidae > Phaethon > Phaethon lepturus. Next base: position 245,313 of record NW_010562833.1, read on the forward strand.
TTATTCCAAAGTGTTAATTAAATTATTACAGAAAGGGACATCTGCCCCAGTTCAGAAAGAAAAAAAGAAGTATGGTGCATAAGAATTAGACTTTCAAAGGTCTGAAATGGTGTGTGAGTTCCCACGGCACTGGTAGAAGCACAAAACCAAGCAGAAATATAGGCATGATGAGCCTGTGGCTCATAAACTACAGTATAACATCAACATTTGCTCACTTGTGATGGAGCCTGATGACAACATCAGAGCCTCAAAGCCAGGCAGCCATCAGAAATCTGAAATGGCAAATTCCTAATACAATCAACTAAATACACTGTACACTGATTATCAGGAATTACTCACAAGGAATTCAGGGAATTAAATAGGGGTGTGAAAATATTCACAACTTCTGCAGGCTCTACTAAATACTCGGCTGCTGGGAAGGAATACCATGATATAGTCACTGAAAGTACCAGGGCAGTATTGGGATTAATTGCAAATGATCCTGCACTCCTCAGTGTTGATTGTCTTGACCTTCTGTCTGCCGTCCTAAGTGGCTTCACTGAAATCTGAAATCAGCATTTCAGTTACTGTTCTTGTTACTATCAGCTGGGTGGTAGCTGTTTTCAAACCCACAGAGAAGAAAACTCAATCCTTTACTAACGAATATACAGTCCAATCCAATGCCCAGTGAAATCTATAGAAGTCTAACCACTGACTTCACAGAGAATTGGCATTTAAGCCTGCATCTGAGAATTGCACAAGCAGACCTCTGAGGGAATGTCACTGGTGGCAAGTGGGGCTCTCTGCAAGGGGCCACACAAGCTCTGTGGAACTGTGGTCTCTGTGAATTATTAAACTTGATTAGTAATTCAAGAAAACATTAGTCTAGAGCATGAAAGCAAATTCTATGCGATGTGACCTACCTGCCAGCTATACACCAGAGCCAGAGTTGCACAAGATGCTTCCAGGATGTGGCTTCCATAAGATTCAGCGTCTACACTATTCAACAACTCTGCCTGTTTCAATAATTATCACTTTCTTTTGTTACATTTGGGCTTGCATTGAAAGATCTTTAAAATGTAAAAGTTAAATGAGGCTCTTATAAAGAAGTGGTTTGGGTGCAGTATATTAAAGGAAAACTTCAAAGGATCTCAAGATACCTTTCAAGCTAAGGTACAAAAATTTAAACAAGAACAAAAGGCTCTCTTGTATTTTGAAGCATTAATTGTTCTACTTCTGTTGATGTAAAGTGAAAGGAGAAGCTTTTAGTTAAAAGCACATAGTATCAACCAACATGGAATGTTCCAAAGTCTCATGGAATATCTTTAGCTTTGATATAATGGCACAGGTGAATCTCAAATTATAATGCTTTCTGTAGCATATGCAATAATTTTTGGTAGCTGAATCCATCAGATAAACATTAGTGCTTGAAGAGATATTGCCATAAATCAGAGTTTCACCTTTTATGTTTATAAGATATTCCATATTTATAAGGTATTTCATAACTTTGTGAGTAGTGTTTGTCACGTAATTTTGTGAGTGTTGTTTGATATTTCATAACTTTGTGAGTGAAGTTTTATATATCATTATAGCCTGGTTTTCAAAGGATAAAATATATAACATTGCACTGTTTGCTCTCTCGTCCATCTGTCAGTTCCCCTCCTTTAAGGAGGGGGCAAAATTGTATAAACTTTAAGGATATAAAGTTTGCCATAAGCTTCATGAAAACTGGCACCTGGGTAGTAAAGTAAGAGCCAAATTAGTGCTTCCATGGAAGAAAGGTTTCAACTGAGAATTTAACAGTTCTGTTGACTATTGGCCTCTCAGCTGGCCAGTCTGTGGGTAGTTCAGTGCCAACCACAATACGCTAGCTTGCCCACTTGTAATTAGTCAAGGATACTGTGGAGGGATTTATGAGACATATGAAGTAATTGTAAGTCCCATGTGCAAGCACATCATGGAATACACCCAGAGAGTAACAGTGAGTTGGTGCAGAGATATAGGTAATTGGGATACAATGTGCAAAACCAGTATATTTGTTGGAGCTGATGTTCATGAACAACCCATTGCGGTACAATTTCAGCATACTTATAGACTTGCTCAGTAGAAAAATACACATGATATGTACTGATATGCCTGATACTTACTGCGTTATCAGTGAAATATATAAACTAGTAATTTTAATCTATAATGCCTCTAACTCCAGTCCACATAAGATATCTGTGACAAAAGAAAGAATAACTTTTTCTTGTCAGTTCTGCTTTGTATCATGGCAAGAGTATTCCTGCTCTAGACAGTAGTTAGGCAAGCTGAGACACAGAATGATTAATTATAGGTTTTCTTAAAGGTATATGCTGGTTACTCACACTGGGAAAAATGGTCCCAATTTTCAGAAACGTGACTTTTTCCAGCTTTTATAAGCTTCAGTTTGATTTGTATGCATGAAGAATGTTTGAAAATAAAGTCCAGTGTCTTTCCCTCAGGACTTGTAACTAATGGTATAATATACATGTACACATGCATTACATGTACTGAATGCCGTGTTTCATTGCTTCTCTCTCTTCTGTATTGTATGGGATGTCAGTTAGTGGAAGTTATAAGAAAATGTGCTTAACAAATCCAGGAGAATCAGTTGTAACTTTAAAACAGGAAGTACCATAAGTCAATAAACATAAATAAATAAATATAAATAAATTCCCAGTCTCTCCTCTTTACAGCTAGAAAGTATGGACCTTCTAGTTCCTAGAATAGAGCTGCATGATTTTTGATTTTTACATTGAGCTGATTATGCTACAGAAATGCCTGGTTAGTATGGCAACATCAAAAGTTTGTTGCTGTGCTAAAGATCATTAACTTACAGCATTATCATAAACCCTACTGCCCTGCATGTTATTTATTTTTACAGTGAACACTGGTAAAAATGCAGGCTTTACTACATATTTATATGAATTATTTTACTACTCAGCTTTTCCTGCCAGATGTTTAAGTGGCCAGTCAAAGGTCTAGAGATATACAAGCTTGATTTACATGTATGCAAAAAATTAATTAAAAAAGTAACCTAATACTGTCTCTTTTGTTCATTCTTTAACAAAGTGAGAGGATATTTTCATTATTTGCTGAGTACTTATGGATAATAACAAATTAAGTGTTGATCAATCAATATAGTGATCCATTTGACCTAGAAATAATAACAAGAGAAGATATGTAGAATTTCTAATAAAATTACAATCCCAACAGAATTTGAATTCATTACTTTTGAAATATAAGGCAGACAGTTCTCTTCACTAACATGGATTTGAACTTGCAGAGGGTAAATTACCAGAGGCCCTTGTTGCTTGCATGCTGAAATACAATTTTATTAAGAATTACAGGGAAAAATTAATAAGCACTCCAGTGCTCAAAGTCCTGAGGTACAGCATGGCTTAGATCTTGGCACAAACTTGGGAACATGCCCTGCTTGGAGTATGTATTCTTTCAATTTAAATATTATTAATGTTGTGGGCAAGGTTAAAAGCTCAGCCCATGTCACAATGGGAACCTGCGAAAAAACTCAGAACGTGCCAAATGGTCTGAGTTTGTCAGTGTGCAGTGAGCATGTTCCTTCCCCGGATGTTCGGTGCTAATGAATGAGTTACTGGAAGTGCACATTCCAGTGCTGTGCTCCTAGCATCCTAATACAGTGATTTCCTTTCAGGAGGAGTTATGAATTGCCATGTTTCTCTGTATGGTGAACAACCTAATACAAAATCATCATACAGCAGAGTCTCAGTAAGCACAAGGATAATCTTCATTTCAGGTCAAACTTGGTGCATTGAATTCACTTTCCAAGTACTCACAATTGCAACTCAGAGACGAAGCTGTCCTTTTGATTTCTTCCCCATCTCTCCTCTTTCCAACTTGATCTCACAAATCTTCTAGTTCCTACTATGAAGCTTTTAGATTGAGCTGATAATGTCACAGAAATGCCTGATTATCAACCATGTTAATCCCAGCAGGGTGTGCTAAGTTTATCTTCTGTCATAGAAGAGTAAAAAGTAATATACAGATCCTGGAGCTAAATTTAAATGAGCTCTCTTACATTCTGGAGCAAACCCAGCCCTACAAGTATACAGCTCCATGCTGCTTTCTACATCACAGTGCAGCACAGATGTACCCATTCGTTTCCTCTGTGACCATCATGACGTCACGATGTTCGGGGTGAGAAATGGAATTAGCTACAGGAATATAATAGTATTAAAAAAAACAAAGGACTAGAAATAAAGGAAGACTAAAGACATATCCACACTTAGTTTCAGGAGACTAAACAGCTCAAATTAGGTTTCCTTGTTTTGGTGTCTTTTCTCTCCCCCACTTCTATTGGGGAGCAGATGCTTAGCAGAGGATTATTTTCTAATTCCTTTCAAATTCTTAATTTGAAAGTGTCTCCCTGCAATCCTGGCCAAACTCTCATCTCATGATCAAGCAGTTCCCTGGTTCACATTAGAGAAAGCAAATATTACCGAGAGTGTCAAAACCTCTTAACTGATGCTGTTCTTCAGATCTAAGGCCAGAATAGCTGATTTAACTCTGAAGTGGCCCTTTAGAAGCCATATAACAACTGCAGATATATACATGCAACATTTATAAACATAATATAGGCAACATCCAGATTCCTAAGAAAACATCAAAAAGATCAGTCAACAGATCTGGCAAATTCAGGTAAATTTGCTAAAGCAGCAAATCAAAAGATTGCTCAGGAGGATCACCCTTTCAAAGGCATTTTTCTACTTCTAAGCAAGAGAACTCAAATACTTCCATGAGGCGTAACTGGAACAAAACTGCAAACAAACCATTATCTAAACTATGGTTGTTTATGCTGCTCAATTTGAAAGCCAAGGATGAGTATGCAGGATTTAGGATTCTTCAATGGTAAATCCAGTTTTATTTTCTCCCTCACCATTCAGTATTCTTGCAAATGTTCAGGAATATAAAACCCATCTTTTCCTCTGCTCTTTTTTGTGTCCTAGTTCTGTTCAAAAAAAGGGCAACCATTTCTTTTGGTCTCTGTGAATTGTATGCCCAAGTGAGGTGATGTGAATACAAATGCAAGCTGACGAATACATGAGTATTACTGGTCTGGAGAGTACATGAGTATTATTGTGGGTGCAGGAGATGGCAAATGTACTGCAGAAGAGCAGCTGCCAGAGGTAAGCATACAAAATGTGGCTCCTACACGAAAGAATGAGTTTTTCAGAGAATCTGGTGGAAAGCCCGACAAGTACATTTTGTTGCTGCTAAAAGAATTTATTTCTGCTGAAACCTATAACTCCTGGGTTAATAAAGTGAACTTTGATGGGACTAGAGGGAAATATGGGCTTCCCAGGAAAGTTAGGACAAACTTAGATGCATTTCTAGAACACAGATTTATGGAAGTGATTGAAGCTGATAAGATCAAAACCCAAGTTAACACTTTCCTTTGCTTTCCTATCACACGCTAAATAGACCTCTGCCACAGTTGGCCTGCTACCAATAAAACTAATGATGCCTGTAAACAATAAACTTCACAGAATCATCAAGCTCACAGAATTAGTATCCATGCATGTTGTTTTTCTTTGAATTTTGAGGGATTTTACAGAACCTGTTATCATGTTAGAGCTAATTGACTATGGAAATAGCCAACGGTTTGTCAGGATTGACTGCTAAATCTCAAGGCTCAAGGAAAAAAGACATACAGAATCTGAGTTAGTCTGATCAGGTTTGTACATTAGAGTACCTTGGTAAGAGTCTCCAGAACCAGTAACAATGATGGATCTTGAAAAGATTGACTCTGCTACTAGTTCTAAAAAGTGTGCACATATCCAGTATACATTTACACTATTAAGATACTAAAACTGGTGTATTCTTTATTTTATTCCTTCTTGCTTATTAGTCAACTATCTAAAGATCTGCAAAAAATAAGCACGTGTCATGGTCTTGTCAGAGGGATAGTCAATACACTGCCCGAAACTTGAGCAAAGTGAAAACCAAGAGTTTGGCAGAGCTGATAGGCATGTTAGAAAAGAATAATCTTTTTCTGTTGGGAAGGGGAAGCTTTCTAGAGGCATCTAATAACACATCCTTTCTGCAGGCACTGAAGGCCACCTGAATGGCCTTTCTCTTGACATGTGTACAGAGTGGGCCATTGGAAAAAACAAATACCCGCTAAGCAGGGATGTGGCAGATATAAATCAGGTCGTATGATAGGCTACATCTGCATTTTGGTCATGTGATGGGCATATTTCCTTACATTCCTCAGGGAGGGCAATACCAGCTCTAAGGAAAAGAGCAGGGCATGGGCTGAACAAATTGTTCTGACAAGACAGTCTACCCATGGGCTTGAGGTCAAGCGAGAAAAGACAGGTCTAGGGCTAACATGTTCTCTGTTTCTCATAAATCTAGAGCACAGGTTAGTTTATGAAATATAGGCAGGAAGTCAGGTTTCCACCACCTCCCCGTTTCTGATTTTAATGTTGAAATGCCCACCTTTAACTCTTTTTTCTTTGATAAGCCCCACAGCTTTCCTGATTTTTTTTCTCCTTTATCTCACATAGTAAGTGTTCAAGTCCAGATCCAATTTATACCATTTCTTTTTTACCATAGGCTACTCCAGGCTTCTTTTTCAATGTCTTTTTTTAAATCTTTTCTTACTTAAGTCACAGCTACCTGCAGGTAGATTATTCAGGTATTTGAAAGTTAGACTATGTTACATATGTCTCTGAAACTATAAAAGGTAAATAAAATTGCTTCACTAGTTGTTTATTTTATATATATATATATTCATGTGCATGTGTGTGTGTGTATGCGTGTGTATGCATATATATATATATATATATATATATATATGAACTCTCTGGTGGCACTAGATACATTAACTTTTCAGAAATATCTGTTGGAAAAGATGTTTTTAATCTTTCTGGTTCGCCCATTCAATATAAATCAAACATCAGAGATATAATTAGACAACAATCTTTTAAATGTTTCAAAATTAATTGACTAGGTGCCTCAAAATGAACACTAGTAAGGAAAGAATCTTAGTAGCTTTTCATGTGTAAAAATCTTTGTCTAAACAACGTGCATTTTTAGTCTTGGAATTATTTTAGTCCATGAAAACGTCACATTTCCAAAATAAAGCACTGGAAATTTCTAGACTCAATTCAAGATTGCCTTTCTGTAATTCAAAATTTACTATGCACACTTAATAAAGAATATAGCATTATTTTTGTTTTGCAGTATGTGTATTACAACCCTCTGTGGATCTATTAATAGTTTTGTGTTCTTAGCTCTGAGGTGAAACAGGCTATGTAGCTTTATTATACATGAGGATTGGCCTTCACAAAGACCTACCTGCTTTACAAGTTGTACTGGGACAGGCTTTAAAAAATGATAAACCAGGGAGATACAATCTCTTAGAATTAAATCACCACACCTACTTCTTTCTAAGATACTCACTATGAGCAGTATTGAAAAATGTGTGTGCTTCTATACTGAAGAAACTTGCCTGCCCCAAAAAACTTAACTCCGTTCTCAACAATATCCTAATTACAGGTTTCCTTCTCTGCTAATAACATGGTTACATAGCAAACTGAAAGAACCTTCAAGCACACAGAAGTACACAATAACCAATTCCTATTATTAACAGGGAAACCTTCAGAATTAACACATTTAAAATTATAAGCATATTTTTTTTTCAAAATACATATTTGAAACACACATGATTTATGAAAACGTGTCTCTGTTATTTGCTTTACTGGTAGTACTCGTGTATATGAGACTGATGATGCACAAGATCCACTGAGCAAACCTCTGTCTTTCTCTATGATTCCTCAGTTCTTAATTTCACAAAAATGGAAGAGGAGGATCTGAATTTCACAGGTTGATTAGACTGTATTCACTCAAAGCGCTTTTTAACAAACTGTACTGAAAATTTCATCAAATCAAGCATATTGTGCCTTAAGTCAACAATACATATAATTCATTTTGTAAACCACCTGTATAAGTAAATGCCAACTGTAACTATCTGAATTTCAGGTCTGAGTTAAATCTTATATATTTAGGACCACAATATGCGAGTGACACAGTAGCATCTTGTTTATTGAGATACACAGTAGAACCTAAGGAACTGATATTACAGTGGAAAGTAATCTAAATTGCTTTCACAGAATTTCTACTACTTTCAAGTAATAAAAATGTTACACTCTACACTCTAAATAAAATCTTAGTTGCTATCGACAGTTAGTATAAGATTCAGTCAGAACTACCAAGCTGTGAAAATAAGGCCCAACTTCTGTTGTTTTTGTTGATACATTTGGCATCCAATCATGAGAAACAATGTCCATGTCACTAAAATGGCCTCCAGGCATTCAGTATATCTACATCGAGGTTAAACATCTATGTGAAGATGTGACAGCACACCTTATAAAAGATATTATTGAGTAATATAGACTTTCTGTAATAACCAAACAGTAAAGAATATAGCTTTTTAAAGGTCTCCCCATGGCTGATCTCATGACTCAAAGATGAGAGACTGTGCTGCAAGCTAAGTAATAAAATCTGGTGGATACTGTGGGCTAGCTTGTGACAAATCATATCAAAGTATTATTAAAGAAGGAACTTGAGACCCAAGACTATTATTGATTCTTGACAGAATTTCTTATAAATAAATGTTGCAATCTGATCCTGGACTCCCAAGGCCGTGGTAGAATTCTGACTATTATAGGGCAGGTTGCAAAACAGTAACATTATATTAGTGAAAGTTGAAAGAAGCATATTCAGTGTCAAACAGGCAGCACGGTCTAAAAAGACCAGTAAGAAACCATTTTTCACAGGCCTCATACACCTACAGCTGCGGATTACTGTTTAAAATAGGAAAACAATTTCTGAGCTTATAACAGGGCTGTGAACATGTTAGCGGAATGAATCTGTGACCCTTTAGAGCACTAAGGACACACCTCCATTAGTGTCCATATTCCTGCACTGAAGAGGCTGATACAGTCAACTGAAATGACAGGGTGATAAATATAAAACGACTATCATCAATAAGACTGGAATGTAAAAGCACTTAGTTTCAGCCTAAGTAACTCACAGAAAGTTTGGTTTCAAGAACCAATGTATCATCCATCACTACTCTACCTTCTGTTGACAAAGTAATTGTAAGATATCTAGAATGGAGGTTCAATATGAACTGACATCTTTGAAAGGAGGAATTGTGTGCTGCACTTACTCATTAAATGTATTTTCCTTCACTAAAGATGTTTCCTTTTTTAGTTTATGTATGAATAACTTTAACTAAAGTTCCCTTGACACACTGACTTTGCTTTGAATAGCACCTATGTTAATTAACATAAAACCTGAAAGAAAATAATTTTAATGCAGCTTTTTTAACACTTCAAAAGCCTTTAACAAATTGATCGAGCACAATTATGTATTCTAAAGGGAATTGTAAAGAGATCACACAAGGTTGAAAAGTTCTGATTAATAAAAAGAAAAAAATACTAAGTAAAAACAGACACTCTGTGTGGAACTTTGATGCACAGTGGAAGAAAGTAATAAAATTATATAAAAAACCCCTAACGTCTCCCTATTTTAATACAGACACACAATTATTGTCTGTATTATTTAGTGCATACAAAATACCGTGCTAGCTTGATAATGTAAAAAGAAAATGTAGAGGTCAAGAGAGTCAGAAATGAGAGAGAAGCTAAATTATCAATCCACTTACTTACTACTAAGATTAGTGAGTCAAGGCAAACCTAAACAACTACTTAGCAAGGATATAACACCAATTTATAAATATGGCCGACTGCCTTTGGGTAGGAATAGATCTCATAATCATGGCATTCTTCTCTTAGCTAATGGTATAGTATTACTGGTATTATTTTAAAAGACTGTATGATAACAGCAGTCTTTCAAAAACCTTATAAACCAAAACAACAACGCATTTGAGCTGAATGGATCAGCTGATATTGAATGAGCTGTTGCCAAATGGGAAATAAGATTCCAATCTGCAGAAAGCAGTGGTTTTTTCCCTTATATTTATGGGCCTAAATATATATCTGATTATTTTAAAAGAATAATTTAGATGGCGCTTTTGTCATTACAGATGACTGAAATGCAGCCACCATTTGTTAAATTCAACATAAAGAAGCAGAATAAAACCATCAGTAGATAGAAAGTATAGGCCCTATGGCTTCAAGGTCTAAAGCCCCCACTTCACTCAATATTGAACAGAGACAAGCAACCACAGATCTTCCCTGTTTGCATAAAGTATCTTCCCGGAATGGCAAAAGCTCTCTTTGGGAAGATGCTATAGGAAGACCTCTATTTGCATACCTTTTCTGTCCACCACCTTGTCAGCAATACTGAGAGCAGACATATAAAATTGCACACAGAACTGGCTGGACAGGGCAACAAACTGTGAAGGGGAAAAAAAGAAGGCTCCAACTAGATCTTGGCAACTACACATTGCAAAATCACTGTTCCCTCCAGTGAGCCCCTCTGTGCTATTGAGAAGACTCTGCAGATGGATGTAGCGTACATTGAGGGATTTGTAGTGGTATGAGACAGGGAGATGCCTCTTGATGGGGAGTGGAGAGTGTTCTTACTGACATCTCAGAGGATTGCAGAAGAGCTCAGTGAACTCCACTGAGGACATCTGCTATTCTTAATAGACCTGAAAGCACAGCAGCAGGAAAAAACAGGAATGGGAAGAACTCAAAGAACAAAAGTAGGCAGCACCGCAGGGAGTTGGAAACAGAGCACCGTGCCCGCAGCCCAGGCAGCTGGGCCTGGGCTATCTGCTGAGCAGCACTCCCTGCAGGAGGCAACAGAGGAGACCGGGCAGTAAGGGTGTACCCAGTGAACATCATCCTCCTGGTCATGGAATAACATTCAGTAGCTACTAGGAAAGTTACTGTCAGGAAGAGACTTACATTGGTGGTTATGTTGTTCCTTATACTGCTTTTTGGACAAATTCTCTATTCTCCCTCAAATTTTCTCTGTTGCACACGCACAATTAGGGTTCCTAAGTGGGAAAATGTCAACTTACCTTCAGACAACATTTACTGAATCCAGGCTTTCAGTCTTAGGCTTGACCTAATGTCTTAGTTTTAAGAGAGCTGCTTTGACCTGCCTATTCTTTGTATCTGGTGACAACAGGGGCACAAGGGATACATGACTGATGGTTTGCAACAAAATAGCTATTACTTGGTGTGAGATCACTATCATCATTTGAACAAGATTTGCATTTTTCTGCAGATAAGGGGGAGTCTGGGAGTAGGCAGATGATGGTGTCAACAGCAGGAGTGTGGGAACTAGACCAAGCACAGGAAGGGCAATCTTTACAGCCATCTCCTGAAGGTTGAAGGAGTAGGAATGTGGAACTTGCAACCCCACAGTCTAAGCATTCATCCTCCCCCCCTCCGGAAAACCATCTTTAGAAAGGACAGACAAAAGAGAAACTCCCAATCCATTTCAAATGCCTCCTCCCCTACCTAGAGTATCAGATACAGTGAGATAGGACTACAGACTGAATGAAGAAATACCGCTAAATTTATTTTTTCAGTATTTCAGAGCTGCTGACTCAACACTAAAAATGTCTTTACAATATTTTGCTTAGAAAAAAATGAAGTTTCGTTATACAAGTTTAATATAAAATAAGTAGGGTTAGAAGCATCTCATACCTCAAAAATCTTAAAAGTCTATGAGGTTATATCGACTAAATAGGCAACAAAAAAGAAAAAAAACCCCAATATTGGCAGCAACAAACTAATAGCACTGCAGGTCAAATTCTTTTACACATATGCACAGCACAGAAAATCATGCTCTCTCATAGTTCTGTTAGGATGCATAGGATGGCTGGAGGAATAAAATACCATTTGGAAAATGAGGATGACAAAATCTGGCAAAGGATGGATGTTAGAAGTAAAGATAAGTTCCAGCAAAGCATGGACTGAGTACATGTTTTGTTTATCCATCAAATGACCCTACAAGATGGAGGTTTATTCTGTTGGGTTCCAATGTGTTTTTCTGGATAGGCTGGAAGGGATGTTTATTTTTTTGAAACTCAACAATCTCTGTCGAAGTCTCATTAAAATAAAAACCCAAACCAAACCAAACCTAGACTAGCGCCAAGCAATCTTCAGAGATGATAAAATGAGTATGATTGAAGTTGAGATTTGAAAAAACAAATCTGTGTGTCGATAAATATAGTGATCAGGATGAGCGAGAGGTGTCAGACAGAAAAACCTGCTACAATGCTTGTTGCTGCCAGCGCACAGAAAATAAAGCCTAGGAGAGCTTGTTGAAAATTCTTAGGGAAATTTGCAGCGCACTACAGATTCATGTAGTTGTTGTTTTCAAGGGTGTATCATCTGGATGGACAACAACCAACAACACAAGAATCGTACACGGAACAATCCTATAGCAAGATAAGCTTCTTGTATCTCCAGTGATGCAAGATTACAAATACTGCATCCTTCTCTACCATATATTATCGTTTCACAGTATCAGTTTTGTCAGTGATGAAGCCAGTTTAGGAGGTTCCTGGTGCTTCCCTAACATACTCCTCTGCCTCTTCCTGCTCCTATATGCATACACCCTCATGTTTAGACTAGCAGTTCTTTAGAAGGGAAGGGGATGATCTTGAAAGAGACACCAAAATGGTTTGGATTGAAACCTTCTTTCCCTCACTACCTCCTCCTCCCTAAGGCTTACAGCTTCCTTATAGACGGAGGTATGGGCACAACTAAAATGGCAAAAAGAAACAAATGGCACAGACAAGAAACTTCACATGCAAATCTCACTTCTGAGGAAAACAATCTGCAGTTACAGTCTCATCTTATGAGTATAGACCTTGGAATTGAATTAGGAAGCATCATCAGACTTTTAATCACTGTTTATATTAATTAAGCACAAGGTATTCAGATACCAAATGCCAGTTTAAACAACACCATGCCAAGTAATGGCATTCAGGCTACCTCTGGAAAGTCTGCATTGGTATTAAAAAAGCATAGCTGTCTTTGTTATGCTTTCCTCATTCCTGTGGAAAGGGCTGCAGAAATGGCATAGACACAGCCAAGCTCATACTGAATTCCTTCTCTAATTAAGGCTACTAATAAGTAAGAAAAGACAACACTTAAAAAGTCAAAGCACAGATAAGCAGCGGTCATTTTCCCAACTTAAGGTGGGAAAAACTACTGGATTATGAAGAGTGAGAAAATAAGTAAGATTTTATGACATTCATCAGGACATGAAATGTAGGAATAGTCTCAGCAAAAAAGGGGAAAAGGAAAGGACTGAAAATTGGATGTGCTGCCAGGAAGTGAGGAGGAAGAGCTGGATATCAAATTTATAGGTCCTTTGAGCTCTTGAATGAAGAATTTGGAGAAGGTAAAATGTCACCTTCATCAGTCTCGGCTGACTTGCTATTCTATTGCCAGATGGGACCATTATCATTTGATTGAATTATAATCATGTCAAAACTCTACTTGGATCCAAGAATGAGCTTTCAGAAAAACCCTGAGTCAAGGCAGAGTTTTCCTGCCTTTGAGATCTGTAGAACACATGACCTGCAACAGGATTTAAATGTCTGTCTTTGACTCTTTGAAACACACTTCTGTGAACATTTATTACTCTTAGTAACTCCTGTATGCCTTATCTCCATATTTTTCTTCTCTTTTTTGTTTCTTTCTAATAGATAAGATGGTTATCTAAAGCTAAAATAAGATAGTTTTTTTACTCACTTGCAATTCCAGGAAATGGGGGGATGTGAGGGGATTCAGTTTGGAATGACCTGAAAACAAATAAAAAGTAAAATGCTCAGCAAACCAAAAAAGTAAAATATTTGGTTTAGACCACATGCAAATTTTAGATAGCATTTCAGCACTAAAGAGGTACTTCTTTTTGTCTCAGTTAACTGATTTTCTTAAAATAGAAAGGTATTTCAAATAACAATTAAATCATTATATTTTGAAAATGTTGAAACATTGTTTTGAAAATATTTGAAATGCAATTAAACAGTCTGACTTAAAAAAATTGAGCAGTTCTTGACAAACTACTCTACCAAAAAAAAAAAGTAAGCCTGAAGAATTTGTTGTTATCATCAAATTGGAACTTTCCAATGGTGAATAAAAAGGCTGGGGGAGAAGATGCTGAAGTATACCTTCTGGGCTCATTCATTCATTTCTTCTTCACAGTGTTTCAGGAGCTGAGGAGGCAGTCACATAAACCGCATTTATTCAGAAAAAAAACTTTGAAACAACAATTCTAGTGGTAATTTCCAGCTGGACATAAGGCATTACATTGCTGCTGGCATGTCTGTCTTTTTGAAGGAGCAGAAGTCAGACTCCTGACACAAAGCAATCAGATCACCCAACAAGGAATACTTTAGCTTTGATTTCTAAATGTTAGCAGCATAAGGATATTCTAATAGAATAGCACAGAAACTGGTATTGGTCTCCACAACCTTTTACATCCATTGCTACCAGAATTTGTGCAGCAGCATCAAGAGGCTGTGAGTTATCTCTCTGTCACACATATATTCACTACAACTGGATAATTATTCCCTTTTCCCTTTTGTTAAGAACTAAGAAGTATGTTTTTTCAAGTCTTGCATAATTCTCATATGCTTTTTCTAGAAGGGATGCCTGGAGCTAATCATGAACTACTCAGCAAAGTATCCCACTCCTGTTTCCAGATGTATTTGGTATCAACAGCGCTGTATCATATTCTTGCAAAACGGCCTGATCTAGCTTTCTGTCTGAAAATACCTCCTTAGCTTCTCATGGTTTGCCATTAATCTGAAATATATTATAATTTATTTTTAATATAAGTATTTCTATATTTTCAAGCTGTATGCACTTACATCTTCAGTATATAAATCACAGGCAGTGTAGAAAACTGAGGATATTCTCATTAACGGAAAGCTCAGCTACAAATAAGTTACCCCAGTGAAAACACTTTTATCTTCTAATGCCACATAATCACAAAGAATAAGGAAATAATTCTCTTCAGATGGGATTTCCAAGATGAGATTTATAAATGGGTGCCTAACTCCCTTAGACATCACAGTCTACAACAATAGATACAGGCTTACAAGAGTGTGTTTCATTTACAGATAAAAGCAGAAGAGGCTGGATGTAGTTTTCCTTTCCAGAAGAGCTTTGTTGTGGTTACTCTGCTGACTAGGAACTGTGATTCCCTGAAACATTTAGCCCTTGAGAAAGAGAAGCAGGAGACAAATCATGTGAGGAGTGGTAGGGAATAGCAAAAGATTGAACACTTCTTCGAGCTTGAACATGTTTTACTAAATTTTCATCTCTGTTTGGCCAGGTGGTAGTTGAAACACATTAAATGAAAAGCTATGTGGGAGTGTAACACTATGCTGCAGTTGCACTTCGTGCATACACTTCTTATCTTTTTAGGAACTTATTCCAGATGTTTCAGTGGAGGAAAATAAAACAATTATCTTGGTCATGTTTTAAGATATGCTCTCAGCAGGTCTGGAAAATGTTTTAATCCGGCCTTCCAGCTCCTTCAGCAAATTCCCTATAACATTCATTTTCTAAAACTGTTTATGCCCTGTTTTATTTTCTCTGTGATTTGATGTGTGTAGGAAATTCAGTGAACATGATAATAAAAAAGGAGTAAAACTGCATCAATATTTAGTGGCAAACACTTTTTAGTGTTTTACTTCAGCAAAATGTGGCAATAGACCATAGGAACCCTTGTACATAATTAAGGAAAAGCTTATGATTTTAATTTACCACTGTCTCCTGATATATAGATTACAAATTGAACTTTTACATAAAGAATATTTACTTGAAATCCTCACGGAAAAAGATAATTTCAGCATCATCAACACAACATCAATATTTATCAGCATTTAGGTAGGATTCTGCTTGGTAAGCCAGGGATAGAGGGAAACACTAAATATGGATAGATCCTTTAAAAGTGGTGGGAAATTACATCAGCACTTTTCATTTTCCTTTGGAAACCAACAGAATCCACAGAGCATGGGTGAATCCGAACATACTAGTAGTGAATCTCCAGGACAACACATATCATCTGCTCCTTATAGGAAGCTGCTGGAAGAAAAATATGTTCTTTAAAATGCAATGCTGTGCAATGCAGGGCACGGCAGGGAAGGGAAGAGCAGGGAAAGGCAGGGAGGGGCAGGGAAAGGAAGGGAAGGGGAAGCAGAGTGAAAATGTGATGTGTAGCACTGATTACTCATAGGTTTTGCCTGTAATTCTCAGACCTCCAGGTCCCTTCACTGATCACTTACTGAATACATGACTTCTCCTCCATACACTGCTTGCTACAGACATCCTGCCCCTTTTGGCAATGGTCAGTGCACACAGCACCAGGACTCTGCGTTCAATTTCTCCCTCTTTCCATTTTGATTTTGTTTATTCAGTGGGACTGATAAACACACATTCCCAGTGTTAAACAGCTGCTATGAACTCAGTATTGCCCCATGATATATGATGCCACAAATCTTGCTGAATTGTCCTTCTTTTCTCCAGTCTAGGCCCTTTTCAGACATTTTTTCTAGCCATCCTGATTTCATTACAGCAAATGTCATATCTCCTTTAGCTTACAAATTCCCAGTCACAGAACTCTGGCAGCTACTTTAATGTAATGTTAAATTTTTAAAAATACTTTCACGTTATACATCAGCTTGCTTTTTAAGAGTAATTTCAAAATACTGCTATGTCCTGACCAATTTTATTAGTACTTCCCCCCCTTTCCTGTGATCAAAATTAACATCTGTACAAAGAATACACCCTCTCTTTTAAAGGATTACTTTTCATCTTGAATCATAAGTAGAATATGCCTTCTAACTCTATCCAGTGTAAATAATGTGTAAAATAATCAAAGCATCATCATGACCTGACAGCAGAAGTCTTTTGATGAATAGGGTTTTATGTAGGATTATCATATGACATTTCCAAACTACATTATATTTGAGTCATATACTATTGCATTAAATTCTCCTATCATGCTGGATTTGTACTTTTAGCAAGTTATCAGTGTTCTCCTTTGTGGTCAGATTTATACAGCAATTGCAATCGAAAGTACCAGAAGCACAAAAGGAAAGCAGAGGAAGGATAGTCTACTAATGAAGAATCAGATCTTGTTCTTGTTATGCTGTTATCTATTCCTCTGTTTAGTCCTGACAACATTATTGTGTTTGTTCAGAGCACCAGATACCAATACAGTCCCTAAATATATTATAATTTAGAGTATTAGATATGCTGAAAAAACAAGTGGTATAACTACATAACAGCTAGGTTCGAAAAAATGCCTTCTCTCCCGCACCCCACCACCACTACATCCCATTCATGGTAGTCAAATTCTCTCTATCCTACAGTTTCTCTGCAAGTTAGATAGTGACCTACAAATGCACCATTTTCCCCAAAATTCAACAAGTACTGTGCACGATGCCTTCAGACTGTGTATACTGCAGCAAACTGATACTCAATTGGGTGACAGCCATGCTTCCATTCCAAATGCAATCACATACCTTAAAAAGTGTATAGTTTAGCAGAAAGTGGCTTCCGTGACACGGCAAACATGAAGACTCATTTGGTCTTTGGCACACATAAAAAATTCAATTGATTGGGTTCCTCAGTTTTCATCAAGGGTGAAGCTGAACCATCACTACAGAGAATGATACTACAAGATCTAGGATAGGTTAGGGAGAAACAGACCTTGTTCTTACCAGCTAATTGATTGTCCCAGCTTTATATATGATGTAGGATTCCATCTATCAAGCACACTAAGTAATGATAACCTACAGTTGCAAAAATAAAAAGGTCTATTTGTAACAGAGAAGTCTTCACAGAACAGGCATAAAACACCCTCAAACACTCACACACCCTCAAAGGAGTGCTTTAATGCATCTTGCATTAAAGGTGCTAGTAAGTTAAGGAGAGTAGCCCAAGAGTAAGGTAACAAAATGAGAAACAAATACAGAAAGAAACTGAGAGAAGGAAAAGAGGCCAGAAGATGGAAGAATAGGATTGAAGGGAAGAAAATGCAAAACCCTGTGGACCTAATAAATCTAAGTAACAAAGAAGACAAGAGAGGAGAGAAAAGAGAGTGGTATAAGAGTAGGAGAGGGAGCAAACAAACAAACACAAATCTGCCTTAGCAAGTCCATTTCCCATCCTGGACTCAGTTCTACCATCCTGTCTTGGGCTGACTTTCACCCTAGCTCACAAAAATTATATTTTTTACCACTGCAATGCACTAGGCTGCACCAAAAGGCAGGTTTTTAACTAACAGATTTCCCAGAGGAAAAAACCATCCTAGGACTTTATCTCCTTTGCAGAAGTTACTCAGTTTAAACAGCAGAGTGGAGAAGGAAGAATGGAGAAGGGCTGAGGAAGAGTGGAAGGGACAGGAGTGACGACAAAGTCCACGTGGTCATAGAGACTAATGCAGGGCTCAGTAGTGTCCCCAAGGCTGGTGGCTGGTCCCTACCCAAAAGTCAGCAAATGCCATTGCTATGACCCAATCCACAGTTTTTACCATGAAGCAGAGGTGCAGTGATGCAGTGTTTCTCAGCCAATGAACTCCCCAGGCAAATGACACTCTCAGCAATTTAAAATTGTTCAGAATCCTACCCTCTGCTATGGTTCAAAATACACTACTCTTCCACCCAAAATGTCATGCAGATTCCCAATTAAAGAAACAGACTTGACTTTCTCTGCTCTGAACTAATACTGTCTACTCTCTGCATACAGAAAAAGGACATTTAAAAAATAAAATAAGTAAAATAAAATAATAAAAATAATAAAAAACAATAGCTCTAAACTGGAACTATCTCCATTTACCTTTCTCTACCAAGGACTAAATCTCTAGAGGTCCCTTCCAACCTCTCACATTCTGTGAACAGACTCAGAGAATCACAACCACTGATGGATTTTAATTGCTTATCACAGTCTAAGATCTAATGAAAATAGCCAAGTGTTATAAAATAATATGGTTCAATCGATATCAGAAAGAAATACATTGCTTAAGAACTTAAAACACTTCAGCTGCTAAAAAACCTATATATTCTAAATTATACCCGCCATATTCAGTGCTAAGTGACAACTTACCAAGTACTAAATTCCATCTGAATTAATCCAGAATACTAAAGTTCATATTTCAACATTCTGTTCTAGCAATTACTTCCTGTATCCAGGTTTTGGATGAGAAAAAGTGGTACTAGGTTTCTTGCTATTGGCAATAAATATAACCCATATAACATTATACATTGAAAACATAGCAAAAAGAAAGTCTCCCTTCCTAATAAAAGTGAGTTGATGTAAGTATTTCCTGTTCAAATTAGTATAATTGTGTCTCAGTTTGGAATACTTCAGTATCACAAGTGATAACAAAAATATTTGGATGAATACAGTAATGAAGAGGTTAAATCTGATTGTAATTAGATTTCAGTATGCATGGTCATGTGGATAATAGTAAATTTTCCTTGATTAACTGATCGTGTTTGTTAAGAGCTCCTATTAACATTAGCCCACTCTATGTCAGCTGTAGAGACACACCATGGACCAGTGCAAGATTAATGAAGGCAGGTACGCATGCTGATTAGAATGTGGTAGTTTAATAAACTCTTCTAACATTAAATTATTTAATGCATTCATGCTCATGTAGGCTATTCGATGGTCAGCTTGACCACCTATGTGTTAATATTGGGAATTGAAATGCAGAGGATGGAAGAAATATAGCAGTGGATGAGGTAATTAGCTCTCATGTCTGATAAATGGGGCAATACCTATGTGTATACATGTTTTAGCACATCACAAATGGTGCTTTCATTAACTGGAATCTCTTGCTGAAAATTTTCTGAGCATTTAGTTTGATTTTGATCCCATAAACAATTCAGCTAACTACTATAGCCAGTGTCTGTTTAATATTTGAAGCAAATTTAAAGCGAGCTATAGTGATAAAATACATTGTTAAAATATAACACAAAAATTATCTTTAAAGCTTCAAAGTCATTTGGATGTTATTCCAATGTCCTGCTTTGAAACAAAGATAATGTTTAATAAACATTACCTTCAAAGTTACATACTGTAGGTTGATACTTGTTTTATCTTATGTATTCCTCTCTCCTGTGTCACTAGCAAGTGGTTGTTAACTTTGCAGGAAACTTGCTGAAGTTTGAGGAAGATGTCAAGCCAAACAGTTGCTCTTCAAAACAGTACCAGCATCATCTAAGTGTGTACTTGAGTTATACACTACGTTTCGTTCCATCTTGTTATGGGGCAACACAAGTCTTGTGTCATATACTGTATCAATTAACATTAAAAGCAACATAAAACACAGGCAGTGTTTTGATGTAACGTGTTGTGTCACATAATTTGATGTGCTGCATTTTTGTCTTCAGTGGCATCCAAAACACAACAGTGGGAGAGCTGAGGACTAGCCTGCTAGTCCTTCTGCCCAATCCTTTTTGGTGGCATCTGAATCTCTTTTCAGATCATTTAGCAAATCTAAACAAATGATGGGAATGGCTGATGGGCTTCAATTCAACACTATGTCCAGCTTCAAAATCTTTAACAAAATATAACCTTCCTAAAGCACTTTGGTGAATGAGCACTTTACTTATTGACTGTGGTCTCTGTCCATTCATTTACAGTAAGCCACTCATTTCAAATAGCTTTTGTAACATTTTAAAGATTAAAATGATATAAAATGAATAGCTTTAGTACTGATCAGCCATGTAAGTGCATATTACTAGAATTTAATTAGCCAAGCTATTACGTCATTGCCAATAGTACAATGTGACAATATTGATGAAAACACCCCATCACTCCAGGCCTAGGAATCTTACCTAAACATAGGTCTATGAGACAGGATTGGGGCGGAAACTGTGCCTTTCCTGATAAATTTTGGGTGCTATCACCACAAAAGATTAAAAAAAAAAAGAATCAGCTGTATTGAAGGTGTATGTGGGACAGAAGGACATCCATAAAATGTACACAGCATTTAAAGGCAAAAAGTGGAAGCCTGATGTTGGCCTGTTCATGCTCACGACATTCATAGCACAGCTCAAAAAAAGAAGATGAAGGTGAGTCCAGAAAAGAAACTGATCTGAAAGAACAGTTTTGCTGGATCTTGCTTGAAAGCATGATGGAGGCGTGTAAGCAATGAGAAGAAAGTGAGTCTCAGTTTGTGTAAGCTAAGAGAAGCCTAGAGAGTTCTCCCGGCAATGCTGCTACATGGGGTTTGATGATGTGGACAGAGGAATTGTTTCTGGCTGGCTGATGCCTCCCATGTGAAAGCACAACAGGATTTTACCATTAAACAAGATTACTTCAGCGAATTACCTATCTCAATTTCTTCCCTAATTGGAGCTATCGGAAGATCCTGTTTCTGTCTGCCTTCTTGGATCAACTAGAGTGATACCATTTTTCATCAGAAAACCAGAAAAAATACATAATCATTTACACTGGAAAAATATGTCCCACCTTTCATTCTAAAGGAAATAGACTTCATTAGTTTCCTTCCCCCACCTTGCAATACACATTTAATTTAAAAATCTGCCTTTTCTGACTTGGATCTCAAGTGGTCATATTGGATTTCACCTGGTTTACTGCATTTCCCATGCTGTCCCTCTGGGCAGCTCCTTAAGAATAGCGCTCTGCTGCATGCCAAATTCTACTCACATTATGGTTAGAAAAGACAGCTCATCATGAGGTAGAGGCAAGAAGATTGGCAGTGAGAGAACAGCATACAGATCCATTCCAAATCAGAGAAAGGAAATAAATGGTTTGGAGGGACAGAATCAAGGAGAAAAGCACCAATAAAAGTAAAGAAAAGGAACGCAGAACTGGGAAGAGACAAAGACAATGTGAAAGCAACATTAGAAAAAGAAGATAGGGGCAAAGTCATAGAAAGAGGATACACATGCTTGATTTAATCCCTAACTGTAGCTCCTGAGCACTTGCTGGAACAGATGATTATATGACATGGCAAAGAGGAATTCCCAGGCAGTGGAATGTCAATGAAAGGGAACCTTCCCAAAAAATCCTTTCAAAGAGGCTATCTGCACATCAACCAAGATCTGTGGGTGCAGGTAGATCATGGACCCCCACATCTGTGAGGCCATGTCCCACATGATGCAAGGAAAAGCATCCTGAAGTTTGATCCCTTGTCCTGCTTTGACAGAACGGAAGATGAGGAGAGACGATTTAATATGTGGCAGGATTAACAGAAGGCATTGTCAGATGAACTGCCTACATCTTCCTAAGCAGCTTCCTTTAGCTTGTAAAGGCTTTGACAGTACGCATTCTCAGATGCAGATGTCTATAACAGAACTGAAAGGTGTGCAGTATTGTACTCTCTGACAAGCCTAGGATCTTGAATATCATAAAGACACAAGAACTGCATGGCATTAGGTAATTTTCTGAAGTTGCTGTACTTACTCCTGTGCTTGTCTAATCCTCTCTCTCTTCTGTAATCTCTCCAAGTCCCCCTCCAATGCCCTTCCAATTACAGTTCCATGCTGCCCATCATGTCGTCGGTTGGAAGATACTAGGTTTGGATTAGCACTAAATTCCCTTAAGTCTTTCAAAGTCTCCACCTGGGTATGAAGTAAGCCTGAAACTTTAATTATATCTGCCCAGCTGATACAAGTTGTTCTTTCCAGCTAGATACTTGCATTTCAGGAGACCAGACCAGCTAGTAGTTTATATCTTCTGAGCATGGGCTAGCAACAAATTTGAAAGAAAAGCTCCCTGAACAAATTGGCTAATGCAGTATGGTATTTTTAGTCTCAAACTGTGGTGATTTCCTTAAGCAGATGACATATTTTTCACAAGTAGCTGCTGCACAAGCAGCTCTCAACATGAATGATGTTGGACTCTGCTTACTTTAAATGACCAGTGAAATCAAACAGATCGTGTTTTCAGTGAAGTTGCCAAAATTCTTACATCTACAAATATACAGATTAGCTAAGACCTAGTGCCAGGGGCAGCTGAGTGAGTTCAAGCCCTGCCTGGCTCCAGATGCACACCTACGGCCACTCCGTACGTACCGCTGAGGAACATAAGCCAGTGAGTATCATGTTCCCATTCCCAGCATTTCCTCAGCTGCGCTGTGCTTTACTTGCATTATTTCTACGCGTGGCTTTGATTCAGCATAGACTTTGGAGGGGTAAGACTCTCTTTTACTATTTCAGAAATTGAATCTTCTTGATTTTCTGTCCTAGTATCTAAAATAGCAAAGTTTTTTATTATGTGTCAGGAAGACTTTATAGCCAAATCTGACTTCATTATCAGTTTAAGTAGAATATTTCTAACAACAATATAACAGCACAAGTCAGTAAAGTCACATACAAAATCCAAAATCTAACTGCATTGCAGTGTCTTAACACAACTAAACCTGAGAAATACAGTCCAATATATTTCTTCCCTAATTTTCTTTAAAATCCACACAGGGACACCAGGATATAAATGAAATTTTGTTTTGTTTTGTTTAATGCTGCCTCTCATGTCTATTTAAGTGCAACTACCTGGATCAGATGGATAGATAATTTGCCTCCTAACAGCTCATGCCCTTGCTTTATTAATCTGGTTATCTTTAAGAGCAGGTTTTCCAGGTCAAGACCCTGAGGGGAGCCACTTAAAAATACTCTTTGTTGGCATACAAATGACTGTGATATGCCAGTCACCTTCCCCATTTATCCTGGGAGAATGCAAGGTTTAGTTAGGAAATACCAGCTGTGCCGCTACCTCAAAAGTACTCTCTCCCATTCCACCCCTCAGCTGCCACCAGCAAAGGATGGACGTTCATGGGGATGCCTCTGCTCCAGGGACAGAGGATGACTCTTGGATTCAACTTGCTTCTCCGGAGTATGTAGCCACAAAGCTTGTGCCCATAGAAGCATTTTTTGAAGCAAAGAAAATACATAAGGTCCTGCTACAGACTAAGAGTAGTTAGGAAAAGAGTGACAACCATTTTATCTTGTTTATTCCTTTCTTAGGGATGCTTGGATGCACAGCTAATACAGCCCACACTTATCATGACAAAATATTCTTAAAAGTAGTTTTTCTACCAGAAGATTGTGAGAAGCACTATAAATAGCCCCTTGTAAGCACTTTGTAAGGAGCATCTAGTGCACTTTATATATCTAGACTTGTACAAATATCCAGTGCAATATGGAGGGATTAGGCCAGACAGCTACCATTAGCAGTAATGGCTGTTCCACCCCTGAATTCCTGGGTGTGACACTGAAAATTACCTCCAAGTATCAAATTTAACGGATTTTTTTTTTGCCTTTTTATTTCAATTTTTTCAAAGGCTGCTTCAGAATTTTTTTAAGCTGTTTCAATACCCAGAAGTGCAGAAAGGACTCCCTATGGAGTTAATTTCAATTGGTAACTTGACTTTGAAGAATATACATATATATATACACACACACACAAACTTATACTATCATATAAAAACCCCACTAGATTAAAGGACCACAGCTGTTGCAAAGTCAAGCAAAGTTAAGGAATGTAAGAAGTAAGGTGGCAGCAATTAAGGTAGCAATAACACTCATATAATCCTAATTCATCCCCCTTAAATTCATAATTTACAATATCCTTTTAAAAGATATTAGATTATTAATTTTTCATACAGGAAATACTCACTTCAGCCAGTGTCCTAGGTAGATGGTGCTTAACAAGGGAGCAGGAAAGGTATTCAATATTTTTGTTACCCTCATTGTTTCAGAGAGCGGTCCCCCATCGTCCTCAGTGCACACTCTCTTGAAATCGTATTCTACAGAACAAGGAATTTTCATTTACCTGTGGGACAGTCTACTACCCTCCATGGTATAGTATCTGAATATTTCTCAAACATTAATGAATTTGTTTTCAGAACAATCCTTTGGTTCATTTAATTGTAAACCATTTTACAAGTGGGAAGCCAAAGCACAGAGCTAATAAGGTTAAAAATATCTGCTCATCTTGGGTTCTTCTGAGATGCCTAACACCGTTTCTCCTTACTATTAAGCATTATGCAACACTGTATTTGTTCAAGTGTACTTCCTAGTGACCTACTGTAGTTATGAAGCACTTCACTAAATCGGAGCATACCTCTATGGGGTAATGAACACGCACTTCTGGGTCAGCTGACACACGTGTAATACTGTTGCCGTTGGCAGCAGCAGGGGTTGGGTTTAAATTTATGGGAGTTAGTTACAACAAAAACTTCATCCATCATAATGAACCTAGAGATAATTACACTAGGTTTTCTGGTGCTAAAACCAGAAACCTCATTTCCCCACTTGCAAAGCAGCAGCTTAACAACCCATATTTTCATTAAAGGTAGAACAGAGAACTATGCCCATGTAGATAAGCAGGGAATGACTAATTTATAAAACTCTAACAGCACACCTTATGCTCTTCCTCCAGGAGTCCACGTGGGGACGGCAGGCTGCTCTCCCCTCCAGCCTGTGGTCTGAAATGACCCATTCTTGCCGGGTGGCAAGGCCCCGTTCAGGCTGGATCAAGGCGGGGGCGCGGGTCGGTTCTGCCAGCTGCCATGGCTGCCTGGCTCGGCCAGCACCAGGCCGCGCGCCGCCTCCCCCTCTGGCTGCGGCCTGTGCTGCTCCTCGCTTCAGCTAACCCCAACATTTTTACCAACAGCTTCTGCTACTCCGTCTCAGGGAGTACAAGGAGTACTGCACGCAGTGCTGACAGCTAAGCACACTTCCTTGGAGTCCCTTTCATACGATCACTCCAGGGCTGGGAGCTCTTGCTGTAGATGAGGGTGACCATTTTCTCCCCTCCCTACCCTCACGGGCACACGCAGACTATTAGCAGGCCCAGGTTTCTGTTAGCAGGCTCAGGAAGGGTCCCCCAGCTTCCAGGATCTGTTGTCCTTTAAGGACACAAGTCCCTGTTAGCAGAAATGACATTCAAACATAATAAAACACCACGTGCAAAACCCGGCATGTCTCAGGGCTGGAAACAGCCCATGGCAGAGCTGTCTCCCCTTTGCTCTTCCTGCCAGCTTCCCCTGCCTCAGGCGGTCTTTCTCAGGGCAGAAGAGGAATGTGGGGTTTTCGCTTTTACTCTAGACCTCAGTTGCCCTGCTTTTTTAAAAGATTTCTCCAGCTTAACAGACATAAGAATCCAGTTCTCCTGGACAACATTCAGTTGCCAGCCTCCTTAGCTGATCTGCCTTTTTCTCTCCTTCTCTAGTGGCAGCCTTGGATTTACCGTTCCTCACCCTACCCTCTTCATCCTCCCCTTTTCCTATCATTTTCTCCCAGCGCCCACGTACCCAACTTACCAACTTCCTTTTTCTACCCGCTTCATATCGAACTGGTGTCCCAGGATATAGCAGAAGGGCACTGAGAGAACAGGAAAGTTTATTCTCACTCTGGGTTTTGGTGTTCAAGTGCCTAAGCGCCCACCTTTTGGTGCTGGCAGCACCGCTGCAGGAGAAGCCTGCTCTGCAGCGGCAGCTCTGGGGATGAAGGAATATTGGTGCTCTCTGGGGATGCAATCGCCACACTCAGTGATGCAAACCAGGAGGGAGAGATTAAATCCTGCCGAGGGGCTGGGGGAATTGGAGAATTTAGCTGCTGAACTGTAACAACTCTCCCTGAAGCAAACAAGCAAACACGGACTGGATTTTTTTATAGCAGCTGATGACTTAGCCAAACTTTCATGCTTCCTTCATGACGACAGTGAAAGCCACACCCTGACACGCTTATCACCGCTGCCAAATGGCAAGTCCTGGCTCCTTCCATGGGAGCACCAGAGCTTCTCAGTAAGACAATAACTTAAAGTAAAGAACACAAAGCAACACATTTCCCCTCATTCTATTCTCTTAAATAGCAGAACACACTCAGCAACATCCTGAAACAAAACAGAATTTTTCATTTTGATTATTTCAATTAGCAACTGAAAGGGGCCTTATAATGGGTACTTGCTGTGTAGCTTGTGGCTAATACAGCAAGAGTGCCAACTGAGTCTCTTGCAAACAGATGGATGGCCTGACAAAGATATATATTTTTACACCTTTATGAGTCATCTGGCTGGAGAAGAAACATTTAAACTTGAATTTTGTCTCCTATTACAAGCATTCACTTGTCATCAGTCCACTGAGGGGGATGATGCTGTGGGAGAACACCTGTCTACACCAATTTCTTGTCCTCTTCAATATACAATTATATATCCCTGGGAAAAGGGTGCTAAACTTTGTACCACAGGCACCTCCAAGTAATTATTTCACCCTAAAATTAGATTAAAAGTATTCTGCAGAGGGTTTTTGTAATTCTCGGTTTTGAAGAAGGCAATATATTTCAATAATCTTGTGTTGAAAATTTTTTTACTAAACTGTCTACAAATTTGAGAAAATATCTTAAAAGTTGGGGTTTTTTTTAATATTGAAAAATCACCTTCTTTAACAAGAAAGCTCACTCTTAGCCATTCAACACCTAACATGTCAAAACGAGAAAACGAGCATGCAATGTAAGGCTAAAAGGGGATAGCTCTCATTGTGACAGATTGCTTTCAGCAATACCATCAATAACCACAACAGAAAAGCTTCTTGAAACTACTTGCCTGAGTCTTATACTTAGCTTACCAACCTTACACTCAGGAATTGCTTCTTCTACGGTCTATACAAAACCAAATAGAATCAGGGGATCAAGCCCTCATGAGTTATCTGGACTGTATAATAGTAATAATTATAGAGCAGTATTATTAACAATCAGCCTACATTTTTCACTGTGACAGATTCACTGCACTATGGAATCCAACTTTTAATTGAAAAATAGTCAAACTATAGCTCCTGCTTGCAAAGATAAACTTTTCATTTGTACATGGATGCAGTCTTGCCTCAGTCTAATGCAACAGCTTTGAGGAAGATTGCCCTCATCTGTCTCAACTGTTAGTTATTTGCCAAACCTAATGCTTCAAATCTGCCTGATACTAGATAGCAAACTTGAGAGAATCTTGTCCTACGTTTTCCTCAGAGTGGAATAACTGCTCCCTTCAAGCACGTTTCAAATCAGCCCAGAAGGATGCTGTTTGGACCCCACAACTGAAGTGCTAAAAATCAGTGTTTTAAAGCTCATATAAAATAACATGAAGTTCATATTCATTATTACCATTGCAGCTGGAGGTTATCATCTATTCCTAATACTAAACTAAAGCTTCAGCCCAGGGTCAGTAATTTAAAACTTTTTAGGCTGCTTGTATAAAGTAGTACATACTCTGAAGTATGAGATTAAATTGTCACTAACTTTATATTTAAAAGACTGATCTGTCATATAGAAAGGTGTAAATGCTGTGCTTCAAACATCCCAAACTCAGATATCACAACCTTTGATTAGTAGAGACATTAGTATCTGAATGTAGCATGTCCCTCTCCCACACCAGGATACAGCAAGAGGTATGTTGGGACAGCGAGTGTCATACTACTTTGTAGGTAAAAACACCACCTTCAACTCCTCTAGCTCTCAGTCAGGAGCTGATAAACAACATGCAACTCAAAGTGTGATCCAGATCTGAAAAAGGGAGCCACATGTAAAAAACACCTGCTAGGTTTTATGATGTGACTTCTTGGGAACATTCACATCTTCTGCATTGAGAGACATATCAACCTAGAGAATTTATCATGGAAAGTAAAATTCAGGCATAAAAAAAGGTAATTTATTAAACTAGTGAAATTATAATCTTCTGAATTTTTGCTTCATCTCCTGCCTATAAAATGGAGGACCGAGGCCAACACAGATTCAATATTGGTGCACTTTTGGAAATACTGGGAACTACATCCAGGGACTGCTGTGTCCTAGCAATGACCTTTGCAATGGCCTCATAGATAGACTTCCATGGAGTTTTCTCCCTGAAAGAAATGTCAAGTACATACTCATTTGACCTTCTCCAGTAAACTAAAAGTGAGACAAAAAATAGGAAAAAATGTTCTGATTGAAAAAGAAATGTGCATCTCATCTTGATTTCTGTGAATTTTTGATGTAGAGTGAACACAAAAACCTCAAAAGATCATCCAAAGTACTACTCAGTTAATTGCTGAAAGAATCTCCATGTGTTTAAGTGGAATTAGGGCAACTGACACAGCAGTTCTTTTTGCAATAACTTTGATAGACAATAAGTGCTCCTCCAGATGTCATGCTGGAAAAGCAGTGCACATCTATCTCGCATATTTGTCTCTGGGACAGGTGGCAATAAATTTCTACTTCTCTGCTTTAATTTTGATGGTCAGACAGGCAGACAGGCATTTATTTCACAGTGGATTCCTTTTTGTCAGCATTTCAGAATATTAGATCTTTCACAGTCTTCCTAGAACCGAGCCTTGGTTCAAATTTCATGAACACCAGCAGTTGGTTCACATAAAGGTCAGTTTCCTAAGTTTCATCATCCTCCCTTATATTGATTCACATCAATATAGCGAGAAGATCCAGGCTTACTTCTGCTTCGCCACAAAACCTTTTGTATGTTATACAGTGGTAAAATGTAACAAATCTGAGTTATCAGTTTGTGAAACCATGTTAAGGTAAGTTATGTGGAAAATTGGACTGATGCTGCGCTTACAGGTAAAATCCACTAAAGCACAAGAAAATAAATGACATTCCAACTAGATATGCATTCCTACTAATTACCATGAATCAGAGCGGGGGAACTTCAGTTAGTACTTAATACATGGCTCTCTTTTCAAGTCCTAAACGCTTCCTGCACTAATGCTAATTTAACATTCAGAATAAAGCAAGACCTTTAATGTTTAAACAAAATGGTTAATATTTACATAGAAAAGTTATGTTTCTGATAATAGGTCAGCATTAATGCACAATGAAAATTGCTTTTTCAGTATTTGATACTGGGCTCTTGGTACTGCTAATGTCACTAAAACTGCCATTTTTAAACCACCTGAAGTAGCCGTTACAATAACAGTCTAAATAAACTTACGATGTGCTTACAGGTTTAACTAGGATCCAGACATGACATTTTAAATGATACAGATGTTGTCTGAGTGGAAGCTTAAAGCACAGTTGCACTGAAGCCAACATAAAGAATCCAACTCTTCAACGGAGAGTTAGTTAACTTGTGTCATATCATATTGCAATCTCCCATGTAGATATCTCTTATATGTTAATTACCAGAGCAGCAGCCAATGTAATCACTCACCACTGGTGAATACTGGTGGCCCAGTGCCAAACCTTTTTGCTATGGTTCTTGAATTTCTGCACACCAAGTTGCTGAGAAGAATCCTTGCTACTACTTTACGTACAGTGAATACCTTTGTCTACCAGATACCCTGGCTGTTATGTATCTCCTACAAATCATGTGTGCAACAGAAGACTTCTGGGTGCTGATGGAATATTAACAGCGACTTGCTGGAAAAAATCAGAAACATAATCAACAAGAATAAAATGGGTCACAAAAATCCAGATAAATGCTTTAATGTAAAGAATGAGAAGAAAAACAAGATAACAGGAGTGAGAGCGTGCAGAAAAAAACATGAATGGGATGACAGCAGAAGAGCATAAAATGAACATGGAGAGAGGTTAGTGAAAGAAAAGAACTGGGTTTTGGCCTACACTCCCCACAGCTGAGTTTGGCTACTACTGAAGCCAGAAGAGGGGATTAGACAACGGCTTCTGCTATGAGGGGTCAGTCAAGCCCCTGCCCGAGCCTAGAAAACTCTTACAAGGACCAGAAGGTGTTGAGGTTCCCTCCCACACATGAACTGAGTCTCTCTTTCTGCTGGAAAGATGGAAGGTTTCTTTGAGGGGTTGGGGGAAAAGAAGATGCCTCCTACCACCAGAAAGCAGAGGAAAGGCGCAGGAGTCTCACTATGCAAACAGCTCCCCCAGCTCACTTGGGCCTGAGATTTGCCAGGAGGTGAGCAGTCAAAGCACATACTGTAACTACAACACTTCGAAAACCATGGCAGTGAAAAGTATGATACCAGCTCCTACCACGCATGCCTATATTATAGTGAAATGGTACTTTTTTCAGTTGTATGCTACCTTTAAAGGAATAGGTGATGTTTATTTGTTAATGCTGAAGCTAAAAGCAATCTCTTTTACAAATTAAAAACTCTCATGAAAAGTCTCATTCTTTTTCTTATTCAGTACACCGCATTAGCAATCATTAAAAAAGTATAGACTTAAAGCACTATTGCTGATCAAATATAATATATTGAATTAGAAATAAATTCCATATTAAAATGGGGACTTTTACTACAGAATTACATTTTTAACTTTTTTTTTTTCCAAATAAATTACTGAAACTTTTGCACTATGAAAGCTCTCAGGCAAAATTAATGGTTTTGTTTTGCAAATTAATTTAGATATTAAAAAATTATATTTTCAACCAAGATCTCAGTTACTCAGATTAAATATTAACTAAAAGCTGTCTTCTGCTTAAATAGAATTTAGCCTTTGAAGTGTTTTTATTAATCTCTTCTGATGTAGGTGCTTGAAATTCTATGAAAGTGCTGCTGCTACCAGTTCTGTGCATCACTTACTGTAATTTATTTTCAGAACATAATTCTATTTATAAATGAAAATCCTATTAAAAGAAGACAAGAAAAATTAGTCCTAGACTTTGCATTGGTAGAGTAGAAACAAAATGAGCGGCCTAACCTGAAGTGACATTTACAAATTACCTGTTAATTTAAACTGGGTTGAAGGATGACAGAGTTTAGTCAGACTGACAGGAAGTACCGGAGGAATGACAGTTGGGCCTGTAGTGGCCATAAAGCTCCCATAGCAAGCACATTTATCTGCCTTCTCCGGGAGAAGCTTCCCTTGTAGTAAATAATGTATTTGTAAAAATATTTACTTCGTGGCAACCCAGTGAGTGAACATTTTATGGAGCTGAACACCCCCCGCCCCCATCCCTTCCTTTTTGTTCTTATTTTTCCTAGGGATAAGAGCTGCTTTAAGATGGCCACCTGCCTCTAGTCACATGGCTGATTCATCACCACCCCCCTAAAGCTAAACCACATGATTTTCTTAATGAAAATGAGACAAGAAGTGACAAGGCTTGTATCCCTTAGTTGCTTCAGGATAAGATTCATGCCCTGAGACCGGTTCCTTTGTTCACTAGACATTGTTTGAACGGACATGATTGCGTATCAAGGCCATGCAGTGCCAAATATTTATAAAGATAATAATAGCTGCTCTCCTTCCACTTATAAATAGTACTGAGAAGACTCAAAACCAAGTGCTGAGTCTCGTTCTTTATTCACTTTTGAAAACCAAAATGGTGTTTGAAGGAAGAGGCTCAAGTGTCTTACACTTTAACATTACACATTTTCCAAGCGTCCAAACTTTTATAAAATACTTTTATAAAATATTTAAGCTATAAATGGCATGTTTGGGAGTCTTAAAAGAATCTAATGACAATTATTTAGGAATCTGCCCCTCTTACAAGTAAAGGAGCAGATCACATCTCTACTGTAGCCCTTTTCTGCAGGGGAGCACCACAGGCACGTGGAGGGAAGCACAGACTATAGTTAGCTAGCTCAGCCCACATACAAGACGTCCTTGCGCAAGCTTAATAAAATTTCCTTTAATATTTTTAAACAGCGAGATGTGTTTTACAGACACTTATAAATTACCAAACATAATTTTAAAATATTATACCCGGGTTTAAGGGTCTCAAAAAGCATATGCTTATTTCATTCGCCAGGCACCCGTTGTCCCGGCAGGCATGGCCTCCCCCTCCCAGCTCACCCACGCTGCCCCGTGCAGTCCACACGGACCATGCTGCAACAAAGGAACGAGCGTGGATTATGCACACGCCGCTTGCTCTTACAGGGGTTCATCACCTGTGCTGGTATAATGCAGCTGGGTATAATTATAAACATACCCATCAATTCTCAAAAGAAATTTGTATAAATTCTTCTGCTCCCAGGAACACCAGTGTATTTACAGGTACAAAACAAATGGTACTTGGAGATTGTGGTTACGTTCCAAAACAAAGGCATGAATCCCCATGATCTATTTCAGCAAAATTCAGAAGTCCTCGTTTTAATGTCATTTCCCAAAATCTTGCTTTTGAAATTGGCATTTAAAACACCAAAATGTCAACCATAACCAAGTTTGTGACACCAAACAAAGCTAGGGTTTCTGTAGGGTGCTGTGGAAGACTTGCCAGTGGGCACCACCATTTTGCAGTAGACCTTTTAAATGTAACTCATTTCTGACTTTTAATCTTAGCACAGGACCCCCGATTTTTTTCTTTTTTAAATAATAGCTTGACAGTCATGTAATTTTACACCTACTGAACAAAAGATTTTCCTTATTTAATAGCAGAGTATAAATTCTGGAAGCAGAAAAAGATCTTATTATTATGGAAGACTAGTAAAATAAGATCTACAGTACCATTATTTTTGAAATTAGACATTGTACCTTAGTCAAAAGATCCAAATATAGACCGTGTTCTGGTCTTTAGTATGTCATTGATGAAAAATGGTCCTCAAGTTCTACTTAAAGAGTCCAAGAGGACACAATTAATATTTTGATTTGTCTCAGGAAAAAGGAAGCTACTGCAATAGAGAAAAGTTTTGAAGCTCCACTAATAGTGGGAGGAGACTAACAGAAAAGAGTAAAATAAAAAACGAAAACTGAGTTACTACAGTTGACGTGTCATCCACATACTTCCTGCCTCACTAAAACTGGTAAGGGTTCAACCTAATCACGGAAAAGAGAAATGACTAGTGGGATTATCCAACTACAGAGCAAGCAAGATCTTTTCTTCGGAGATGTCCAATATTATGAGAAGAAACACAACCCCGTCTCCAGTCTGACTCTGTGATATAGAGCGCTTTCATAGATCTTTGTACATCTCCCATATAACTTTGGGGAGATTGTCTTCTATTTAGATTTGGAGATAGAACTAACATACAACATTCTATTAATTCTCTCCCACACATTTTTGCCCAGAAAACCATGTATATTTCTTTGGCCAATCACAATTATTCATCCAAGCTTATTAAGTGTTCCTGTACTGTAAGACTGATATCCTTGCCCTTATACAGTATATCAAGGACATATGATAATGATAACGATCAATGTTATTTTAACACCGCACAAAGGCCAAGATGTCAAGGCCATTTCTTCATTAGAAAAGAGGACTATTGATTATTAACTAGAGACTGGCTAGAAATGAAGAAATTAATAGGCAGATTACCCAACTACCAATTACCTGCAAAGACTTAGTCAGGTATTTGGGATGCAAATTAATTACATGTGGTGATGGAGGTGGACTTGTTCATCCTTCAGCACCATTATTTCGATTGGATGTATTACAGGAAAGGGAATTTTGGGCTATACTTGCACAAAATGGGAAGAAAGAGGTTATTTTTAGTTTAGTAGTGTCATGTCTATGCAGGCAGACTTTCAAACCATCACATGAAAAGTTCTGTAGTCTCTCAGAACTAGTCCAATGAACTACAGCAAACAGCGATAATAGTCATTGTGCCTTGGGAGTCATTATGTGTTAGCCAGTGACTGAATAGGATAAAATGCTCTACTGGAACAGTTTGGCCTCTTCCAAGCATCTGAATGCTAGTCTGGCAGCCCTGAAGCTCCAGCCACAGGGTTCACACCATATGTACTTTACCTCACACCATCTCTGCCCAGAGAATATCCCTTGTGTTTCTATAATCAAAAGATCTAATAGCCTTCTAGACATTCAGAAAAGGTAAAACTCACTGCCAGCTGTTGGGGTTCTTTCAACTGCAGAAATTCATACCTTCCTCCTCCTTTTTTTTTTTTTTCCCTTCCTTCCCCCCAAAAAAAGCTCTTTATTGAATTTTAGAAGAGTTAATTCTGATGCCCTGGCAGGAAAAAAAAAAAAAAATAAGAGCTACAAGACACTTTGGAGCTCAGACTGCTGCTTCAGGAGGTCATGTCACTAGATATGAAGTAATTTATGTAGGACTCTAACCAGCATTCTGAATTCCCTGATTCTTCTTCCCCCAGGGAAAATGGATGCCAGCAATGAGTCATGTGTCTGAAATGGCAGGAGACCTTTTTCTAACTTTGTTTGCTAATTAGTCAATTATCTTTGGACAACACTCCCAAATTTTATTCCACATGCTAAAAATGTCACTGAAAACCTAATGCATACAGCTAACTGTATTTTCATCAAAGTCCTTAATTTTCAGACACAATTTGTATCACCAGAATCCTTTACTATATGTATACTGGTTTCTGTCCTGGTAACTGAGCATCACAGTACTGATCATTCAGAGCAAAGGAGGACTATGGCTTGGATGTCATCCTAAAATACTTTTTCTATTCTTTTCTATTCTATTCTAAAATACTTCACCACAGCTATAGGACTTGAAGGAGGAATTAATTCAGAGAAATCCTTTGGCCTATGTTTCATGTCTAGCCTTAGAGTTTATGAAAATGGGTAGAAGCAGGAAAATTTTATTCCTTAGAATTCTGCACCTTAGTGATGAGAACTCTTGAGGAGCATTTCAGTGTTTTCAGGCTGCCAGGTAAACATCAGGTAAGAACAGGAAGTTCTTACTTCCCTATTGGCATCACACTTTCAGGGTAAAAATTATTTAGATTCTCAAATCCATTCCCCAAGTGCCACTGGGATTCTTAAAAATCACTGTTCTGTTGCAATACCTTCACAAAGGCCCATGAATTCCTACTGGTAGCAAGGCTGGAAACTGCTTAAACGTGACGTGACCATGTGACGGATCCACACCTAGACCTGAGAGCCTTCAAAAATTAGACACGTCAACAGAGTTCATCAGATAGCTGTCTGTGGAGCACTCCCAACCCCACAAGAATGCAGCAAGCTGGAGGTCCCGCACTGCTGCCACTCAGCCTAGTAAATCTAGCTGCTGCTGTAACACTCTGGACACACTGTCAATTCCCCCGTCTGATTTGGAGCAACGAGTGAACTTAGGTCTCCCGCCTCCCAGGCAATGTAAGCTCCTCAGAGGCAAGCCTTTCTCAGCATCGCTCATTGAGGCTGTTCTAGTTCGTTTAAACTGCTTAAACACCCTTTGGGACAAAGAAAGGTGGAGGATGTCTATAGGCTAGCGGCCAAAATAACCCCTAAGAAACCCAATTATTCATTATTGCACACAAAGTTGCCCCCATATCATTCTGACCATGCCCACACAGCAGCCATTTACGAGGGCCACAAGGCATAAGAACAAAGTGATCTGGGCAGCAAAAGAAACCTGCCTCCCCCGTAGCAAACACTTGACGAAATCACTGACACGGTGGGGGTAGATCTTTAGAAAACACAAGCGGCATCATGAGAGAAACACAGAAGCAGCAGCAACAACAGCAAGACATACTCTGCATAGCAAGACCAAGGCTATCAGCTGCATAACTAGACTGACCATCCCAACCAAAGGTAGTGACACCCCAGAGAGGCACTGAAGCTTGAGGAAGGTAGATGGAAAGGACAGAGAACACCTTCCTTTACAAGCCATAAAACCTACAAGCCAGGGTTGAAACTTCACTTGTAAACTTTCTGACTCAATCATAGCTGAACTGCACAGGGAAGGGAAGGGAAGGGAAGGGAAGGGAAGGGAAGGGAAGGGAAGGGAAGGGCAGGGCAGGCAATGACACGGTGGGGGTAGATCTTTAGAAAACACAAGCGGCATCATGAGAGAAACACAGAAGCAGCAGCAACAACAGCAAGACATACTCTGCATAGCAAGACCAAGGCTATCAGCTGCATAACTAGACTGACCATCCCAACCAAAGGTAGTGACACCCCAGAGAGGCACTGAAGCTTGAGGAAGGTAGATGGAAAGGACAGAGAACACCTTCCTTTACAAGCCATAAAACCTACAAGCCAGGGTTGAAACTTCACTTGTAAACTTTCTGACTCAATCATAGCTGGGAAGGGAAGGGAAGGGAAGGGAAGGGAAGGGAAGAGGGTATCAACAATAATTTGTCCATCATTTGCCACCTTCTCTTTCTACAGACACAGCTGAAAAAACAGTATGAAAGACCAAAGAATGCACTTCTGGGAGTATGAGGTAGTTTTTTAGCCTACTAAGGCTGTGATTGTGAAAGTATCTTTCTTTAAAAGGTTCTTTTAAAGAATTGTGTGTTCTTTGTCCTGTGCTTAGTCAGTGCTTGTAGGAATGTAACTATTGCCCAGGAAGGGCAGTCAGCAAGAGTATTTTATTTTAACTAGTTTACTTAGAGGAAGCTCGGATTGAGGGGTTTGCTAATTTCCAGAGGAATATTTTGTGTTTTTTGACCAGATCCTTATTGCTGCTGATAACACATGCCAGAAAGACTATAAACGTTTTATTCCCACTAGAATATGTAAAATATTTGGGGAATGTTTCCAGCTTTGGCAATAGCTCCACACTGTTATGACATTAGCCTCTGTTATCACGGCCACTTTCATTGGGTTCTTTCTAGCCTGCAGGGACAGGGGCGTGGAAGTGGCAGCATCTGACAGAACCTGTGCTATATTACATGTAACCTCACTGATTCTTTCTTTCCAGAATGTGAGTGATTCACATTTATGCCTAGAAAGCCCTTTTACCAAATCTTTAGACAGATGACCAAGGCAAGACTGAGGCATCCATACCTAGGGTCTTTGGAGCATTCTTTTAAGAGAAAATTTAATCCTAACGCAATTGAGTTTAAATTCCACCATGCCAGAGTGAACCAGGTGCTTGCTTGTCCATTGCTTTCCCTTTCCGTGTGCTCATTAATCACATTTGGATACTACTATAATAGAAAGCAGACACACTGAAAGCAGAGAGCAGTATTAGCAGAAGACCCCAATCTCCATTCCTAAGGGAAAGGGATAATATAAACATCTATTACTGATACTATTTGTATTATTTTTTTGACCAGTGAAAAATTAAGATGCAAATCCTGGCATCTCCCATGAATATCAGTAAGTCTAAACTGGGAGAATTGGTTAATGTAAGAAGGTTTTGGGTACTTACTAAAAACCCTGGGGCCCTTACTGGATAGACTCAGGTGAAGATATGCAGTCTAAGGAGCTCTTCTGGCTTTGCTTTCATTAAGATAGTATCTAAGTAAATAAATATTCTCACCACCATGGGTCTTAGGGGATGAATAACTGGTCTTATAGCCATAGTAAAGGCTCTTAGGACTATGCACTGGCCAAACACCATAACTACAGACAGATTTAGTGCCCCTTTCCAGGACAGCCTGAAGGATTTCCTAGAGCTTGAATGAAAATGCTGAGAAAGTAGTTGTTTGTATTTCCTAAAGTTTTTGAAAGACAGTCATAAAAGACCAATCTTTACATGAAAATGGATAGTATCCCAAACTCACCCAGGGACCACAACTACAGAATCTCAGGAGAGTTTCTTCAGTGCCTATATCCTCCCCAGTTCAAGGCTTCTGTTCCCCGATACGGTCAGTTAATTCGCTTATCTTAAATGCTGACTGACATACAAGATACAGTAGGTACACTAGATAGAAATAAATACATAAAATTTTAGCTCCCTTAATTTTACCAGACAGATTTAATAAATGCACATAACTAATGGGTATATAATGACTTCCCTAAACTCCTACTTAGAGATCATGCATTCTGTTTCCCAGTGCATCTTTTTCCCCATGAAAAATTAAATTGGAAAGTCAACAAGAGAGAAATCATATTGGGGACATTTTCAATCCATTCATTTACATTTTCACCTTTTGCAGAATGTGGATAGTGTATTTTTATGGCATGTTTGGTTGCTATTCAAAACATCTTTTTTTTTTTATTGAATAGCAAAATTATTAGATGAGTAGAATCCTGTATGCATAATAAGAGCACAATTTAAAGCTGTCCCTAGGCTAATTTATGAAGCACTAAATCAACTGGAAAAGTTTTCCCTTTTTCTTAAAGAGGCACGAGGTTGCTTTTTCAGCTGGCTTTGTCTGTTTTCATGGTCTGCACATTGATCATAGCCTGGAACAGTTAGCCAAACGCATGTGGGAAAAGAAATAACTGAAGGATGAAACGAATGCTATGTGCAGTCTTTCTTGGTTTGTTTCACTTCCCTTTCTAAATGAATTCCCTGTTAACTAGTGCACAAGTCATTACTGACTAAGGTTCACAGGCACTGGCCAATGTAAGAGAATACAATTAACGCATGGGAGTTTTGCAAACAGATGTTTGTGATTGCACAAAGACAAGGCTTGTAAGTCAACCCAGCAAAATGTTATGTGAAATACCTGTCTTCACATCCCAGCAAGGACACGTAAGTACATTAAGTTTCCAATAAACTATGGAAAAAATGTGCATTCCAGAGTAGGCATTGCTGCTTCTTAAGGTCAGTATGTGAAAATAATGATACCTAGTGCATACATACAGATCTCAAAGCACATTACAAAAGCAAGCAGGTATCACTCACATTTATATTGATAGGGAATGGAACCACACAGGTAACAAAAATTCCCTAGATCATCCAGCAGTAAAGACAAAAACAAAATCCAAGGCTCTTGCCTAGTCCAGCACATTTCAAGACCACACTGCCTACTCTCATTTTGCATTTGTGATAGCGCTTTAGCCTTGGCATTTCTAATTTACTTAGAGAAACATGTTCTGAAGTGATATTTTATCCACAGATAATTGCCACTGATGGCAGTTGCTGGACTTTCCCTGTCCAAAAGTTCTCTGAGGGGAAATGGTTTGCAGTTTATACACTACTCTACAGATAGCCCTATAAGACCTTTTGCCCTAGTTTCATGCATAAGAAGTTATACAGAGAAATCATTGTATGGGTAGAAGCTACCTGACAGTTTTGGATTGACTGATACGTACACTCATCTCAGACAAGTAAGAAGCTCTTCTTGGGAAAGAGGCAGAAAAGACAGTAGAAATTTCAGCTCTCGGGGGGCTATTCTGATAGTGTAGTCATTGACTGAGAAAGCAGGAGGACATTTATCGCTATGTTTTAGTTGTTTTCGTGTTTGAATTAAAATGTTATCTGTTGCATTATTATGAACTCTCATCCTGGGACTTTTAGACACATTTTGGAAATGCGAAGTTTAAACTTATGCTTTGTTACATTGGTAACAGTTACCTGGGCCTAATTTTATCCAGCAGAATTGCACTATGGATTCATAGAGTTAGTCTTTGATTTTATAGTAATGTTTAATGCCTCTCCTTAGATAAAGAGAATCTAAGGATTTGAATATATATATTTTTGTCCCTCAGAAAGACAAATTATATTTTCTGCTTATGTAAGCGGCATGAGTGCTGCATCCCCCTACATGACAGTTTAAAGAGTATAATTAGCAAAACACAGTCCTTACTTGTCTGCCACCATCTGAGGCTGAAAGGGAGAAAAGTGTTGACAATAACCAGAATAGCTTGAACTTCCTCAGATACCCTGTCCGTAGGAGCTGCCTTTCTAATACAGGATTTTTCACATCTGTTATCTATAGGGAAGAATGGAAAATGCCTCTCAGAAGTATCATTTGGACTTTTAACACACTTTGCAGCATTTTAGGTCCATGACACTGAGATAAACATACAATATTTCCATTTGGCATAGATAACATTACTCCACTACTATTTTTTTATTTGAAAGAAACCTGTATTTATTTTGTTGGCTAGTTCACCATGATACTCTCCTCTTCACAGCTACGTCATATCCATACCAAAAGCTGTTGAACCAGCTGTTTAGTACTCACTCAGACCAATGTTTCAGTTGCTCTGAAAAATCTCTTCCAGGATGCCTTGCCCTAAACTCTCCATAATCAGAACAGCCATAGAAAACTTTTATATCAAAGTGTTTACCGGTGCAATATGCTCTCAAGTATCTCAGCAGTATGAATCTGTATGTGTACACTTAGGTTTTTTAAGGTAGGTGTTGAAACCCTCAGGCAGCATATTTGGACTGGGTGAACAGTCAAGGTCATTGGAAGACTTTACTAAGAAGTTATGCCTGGTTTCACCAAAGGAGAAGGCAAATAGGACAGACAGAACTTATCATACGATTTAATGACTTAGCATGCCATTCAAGTGAGATTGAGGAGGTGTGACATCTGTTCCACAGGCTGGAGTTGCAATGGGCAGCGAGAGAAATGTTCCCTTTAATTCAACATAGAGTTTATTTTACCAGTTGGAAATAACTGGCCTCTGTGAAGGTAAAAAAGGACCAACAGACATGCATTACTTTAAGGCACGCTAAAACCCTCTTTGAGGGCATAAGCATTGCATCTGCCTCATGCTGGCCTCATTTGAGTGACTGAAATTCACCCCAAATACATGACACAAAATACTGCAGAAATTCTGTGCCTGCAAAAGGAAAAAAGGACTGTTGCTAATGTTTTATTAAAGTCTCATAGTTCTGAACTAGTGTAGTGCCATTTTATAAGTGTTGGCTATATCCTCATGAATACCTGTGACAAGTGCCATTAACGTAAAATACAAAGTAGAATTGGGAATGATGAGATATTTAAAATTTAGACATGCACTTGTCACATTTAAAAATGTATTTCAAAGATAACTTTTTAAACTGTGTATTTTTTAAAAACAAGTCAATTCAATGCCTTATATTTTGAGTTTTAATTCCAATCAAGCTAATTTCTAGTCATCACAAACACATACCTGCCAGTAATGAAGGTTGTTTAATTAGGTCCAGATAAAATAACTCCAATTCTGTTTCTGATCCACCTGTCAAAGCAAATCAGTCTTTTACATGACTTTAAAAAAAACAAATTAGACTAGCTGATGATTTTTTGAATATTCAAGTAGACATACTGAAGATAAATCCAAACAGAACTGGTGACTGAACAAAAGCCTGGAACGTGACCCCAAAGATGAAGAGATCTTGTTCCGCCAGAAGCAGATTTCCAAGCTTGGTATTTGAGGATTATGAAGTCAAGGACAGGGTGCTAAAAAGTGGCTACTGGAAAGGATAGCAGTGCCTTCCACAGCTTAGGGCAAGGTAACATTTCAATGTTACGTAAAATTAAACACAAATAACGATGTTAAAGGTCCTACTTAAAGCCCCAAAGCCAGGTGATTTCAGAACAGACCTGTCCAACTCATGATATTATAACCCTATGGAAAAAAAAAAAACTTTGCTGTTTGTGCTACTATTAGAGAAACAAGTAGAAAATGTAGAAGGGCCGATAGCGCTGAATGCTAAAAAGTATTTTATTTTTCATTGGCTTCTAAGATGGACTAGTATTCTGAATACATTTACTGGTAGGCAGATAATGACATAGATTGACCATCACAAATGGCATTATTTGACATATCAATTGTTAATTAAAACAACTCAGTTCAGCTCTGAGAGGTCACTAATAAATGCTTAATACTATAGGAGCTTGACCAACAACTTCCAGAAGTGTAGGATTAGGCACAAATGCTAGGCAGTAGACTAGAGAGAAAATACTCACTAAAAAGCACCACTCAGACACACACTGTTAACATCTAGAACACAAAAAAGGTAACTCAAATTTTAATACGGAAATTACCTACTAGGCTCTGATAAGCAAATCAGTCCATATGTCCTTGCTGTTTCTGGGCTTACCGTGTACTCAATCCATGAAGTGAGAACTCACCAAAAATGTCAGGTTTTCATGGGTTTTTTTCTCATTTGAGCCTACGATTTATTCTGATGGGTTGATACTTCTCTCATTCTTTGATTCCCTACCAAAGTGGTTCTACTGATGTTAGTTATTAAAGCACTGACTTTTCTCCAGTCATTTATACATATTGTATCGGCAACTGTTGTGCCTTCTAGAAGATGAACTTGTTCATTTTAATTGATTTACAATGCATGGTATTCAGGATTTTGCTACTGTCTCCTTCCTCCAAAGTCAGGAAGCAGCTTGTACCAGCACTTGCTTCTGTGCAGGTTGCAGACTGGCTACAGAGAGCCTGCCTTCGCTATGTGTTTTGCATCATTTGTTGGTGTTAGGATGATAGAGTTACCTGCTTACCCCATCAGCACTGGGTTCTCCACCTGTTTGTGATGTTGTGTGCTCCAACTAGTTTTTATTTCATCTCTCAAATACACCTTAGTATTTCTGGCACAATGCTTCACCAATTATATACCCTCCATCAGCACAAAACTCATTCAGCTTGTCAGTGCTTATCTGTGTTGTAAAAGGTGAAAAAAACCCCAGGACTGTCTTACATCGCAAGCCTACCTCTGCAGCGTGCTCAAAATCTGGCCCTTAAACTATGCTTTTAACAAGCCAGTAAGTGTCATACGTTTTTCCCCAACTACAGAGAGCAGGGAGGTGAGGCACTTTTCTGTGTAAAATGGCACACACATTTTGTAGATCTCCTGTTCTAATGCTATTAGCTCAAAAGATTGAATTAAATAGAGAAAGGTTAATGAAAGGTTTCAGTCATGGTTGCAGTGACCATGATGAAGCAAAGGGGCAAGAGAAATGGCAGCTTTAACAATTAAACTCCCTCAACACATTCCTTTAACACTACTGCCATAACACAGTGAAATGCCACAGTTAATCAGATCATGCTTACTGCTAACACTCTCTACTAAGAAGTTGTTGTGACTCCCCTGTTGGGATGTTCTACAAGATGATCATGTTCTTCATTAATGCTAAATAAAGGCAGCATATTTTAGATGCCACACAAATTAGTATCCTTAATTGTTTACAAATATAGAAGCTATTTATATGTTTTTTCATTCTGATATTTTAAAATGGCATTATAAATACATAAAGAACAATCAAATCCCTATTCCCCTGTAAATCTCAGTAGTTCCGCAAAATAGGAGGCTTCAAGTACTTAGCAACCATGTTGTACCATACGGAAGTTTCCAGTATATGCTGGAAGTACTTTGCTTACCTCACTAAATGCCAAAAGCAAGTCTGGCTCTACATCAGTGTCAGTCGCATCTTCTTGCTTTAAGTATTTATTCCTCTGACTCTATCAAGTTGTAAGCAAACACCTGAGTAGCTGAACCTCCTGCAGGGTCTCATCACATTATAGGATTGGCCCTTTCTGCATATCAATAAAATTCAATTGCAAAATATTTATACTGCTAGCACATGTCAGAGGAATAAATTATCCTATAAAGAGCCCACTTTTTGCTGTAGTATGCTCTGTATCCTTTTGAGGATA
Organism: Phaethon lepturus; assembly: GCF_000687285.1. NCBI lineage: Eukaryota > Metazoa > Chordata > Aves > Phaethontiformes > Phaethontidae > Phaethon > Phaethon lepturus. The sequence continues at coordinate 289,379 of NW_010562833.1, forward strand.
AAAGGAAACAAAGAAGCCCAGGCTTGCTGAGGAAGACAGACAATACTGGCCAGCAAGAAGAGCATTAGATCTGTATGTAGAAGATCCTAGTTCAAGTCACTGTTTCCTCTGTGCCTTGAGCAAGTGAGTGAGACTATCTCTATACAATAGGGTTAAGAGCACTTACAACTACAACTCCAGAGTATTTCAGGGTTAAACAATTAAAAGATTTTGGCACATTTAGATATTTCAGTAACAGAAACACCCAAAACAGAGAACTTCTTCAGGTTGAACTGAAGCTAGCAAAAAGACATAGGAAATTAGAAACATCTTCCACAATTTGATTCACCACCCATCTAAAAATTTCTTTTAGCAATATCATTTAGATGTCATATCAGTACTCTGAAAATCAAGATAAAAGCATGATGTGTCAAGGAGGAGAAAATGTGTTCCTATTAGCAGCAGATGGGTAAGTCATGTTTTGGGTGGAGACCGGTAAACTACGGTAAGGCTCTGGTAGATGTAGGTGCAAAGCTTAAGGTGTTATTACTACCATCCATGTGAGGTTACCTCCCCAGAGCAGAGATGTAGTGTAATATGCTCCAGCACATAAATGCAGGCCCACACTCCTTATGAGTCTAAAAATACCGTAGACTATGGACTATAGCAGCTGGGAGGGGATATATCCCAGCAGTGGAGCAGGGGCCTCCAAAAGAGGGGCAGAGTGGGTATTTTGGGAACTGTAATAACTTAAACCATTGCAACTTAAATCTACCAGAACAGATTTACCAAAACCCTACATGAATAAAAGTGGGACTAGGAATAGGATAAATAGGAATAGGACTAAGAACAGGAATAATTCACATCACTTGCAGGAATAATGTCTGATAGTTTTGCTAGTCTGTCCTTCATATAGTGGATTTTTTGTGGCTTTTACAATTGTACAGGTATTAATTTGAGGAAATAGATTATAGAAAGGTTAATGAAAGGTTTTAGTCATCATTACAATGACCATGACCTAACAGAAGGCCAAGGAACCTTGCAATTAAAAAAGAATACCCAACTTTTATTTATCCCATTGCCAGAGCACAAAGAAATGCCACCATTAAGTATACACCACATTGATTACTAAAATAGTTGTCATGTATCCCTTTGATGATGCAAGATGGTTGTTATGGCAATGAGATGCTACTAAAAATTCTTTGTAAGCTTAATTAGGTCCTGTTTAATCTAATGGGGGTTTTTTACCCCCATTCTTTTTTCTTTTCTTTCTACTTCCCTACACTTTTTTTGTTTAGCTGTTTGTTTTTTTAAAAGTGATGATTTTTTTTTAAACCTCTCAAGGACTTCCACTATTTATTTAAGTTATACTAGTCATCTTCCTCTGCTTTGGGTGTCAAATACAATAACCGCTTGAAAGTGCCAATACTCTCTCTCTACAACCTTCAACGTTATTTCTGTTATATACTGTGGTTCAAAATGCTGATCAGATACTATGTGTAGACATGAAGCAGAAAATTCCCATTGAAATCTGTGGCTTGGATCTTTCCTTACCATCCTGTAACACAGAGCAGAATCCTCCTCTTTGTTCATAAAAACATGCACCTATAAAATAATGTATGTAATGACTGCTGAATATTCTCTGCTATTCATGAAGTTAAAATTAACTTCTTGTTTTAATTGCTTATCAGTTCCATAAGCATAATTCCCATGATTTAACCTGCTTTCTTAGGGATCTGCTACCTTTCCATATAGAACTTCAAATTTTTATGAATTTTTACTGTTTAAAATGTATGTATGTAAATTATGCATCTGAGCCTTTCACATCAGTGGTACAGTATAAATACTAAATCAATGTGGAAAACATCATGTCTGCTTTAACTTGACTTGATTATACCTAAATATAAAAAAATAAATTAGCATTTTACTCTATTTTTAGTTGCCTTCATTGTATTAGACTGTATATTTGTTTAAGGTGTATAGATTAACACCCCTCCAAACTATTTCCTATAGTTTTGGGCTCCTAAAGTGAAACTTAAAACAGTTCAGGGACTACAAAGAGAAAGTCAGATGTCTAATACAGATATTCCTCAACTGAAGGACAAATATGCTAGAAACCTTGCAATACTGGGTTTTGCCTTTTCTGAGAACAGACCTACCTATTGCAGATGGTCAATTTAGCACGTTTTGCTAAAGAAGGCTGAGACAGTATAAAGTTTCCTTTTTAATTTAGATGGTATTTTTTCTCATGTTTTCCATAATTTATTATTGATTACTCTTAGATTTATTACCTATATTTTAGCTAACAATTTAGTATCCAAGAGGTTTTAAAAATAAAGCAGCTACAAAATGTTGTAATTTGGCAGTCGTGCCAAAGACCATTTTTCTTGTCCGTGGACGTGATTGACATCTGAATGTGACTCAGGAAGAAAACATTATTAATATGAAGAAAAGTTATGACTTTTGAATTACGTTGACTTGCCTTGTAAGTAATTCCCGGGGTTATATCTGCATTGCATATTCTGATAAGTATACAGTCAGATTCTCTTTACACTTTTAGCTTCTTTAATAATTTTGTTAAATGCAGAAGAGGGGAAAATAAAGACATATTATTAATAAATAAGCAATTAAACAGGTTAGGGCAACAATGCAATGCTGGTCATTCAGGAACCCTGTGCTAATTTTAATTAGCTGCTTTCCCTTGCTTTCAAATGTAATTAAAGCAGCTTAGTTGTGCTCAGTGATGCAAACCACCTTATTTAATCACTAACATTATTTCCCTGAACTATTAATGATTTTCAAAACGCTTGTTTATGCAGAATTAGAACAGTAATTATCTTACCAGTTAATTTTGTACCTTCACATTTCACACCTTGCTCAAACGTCATTCATTTACCACAGCCTTTCTGTCAAAACAAAGAAATGCTTGTTCTAAATGTGCTTCTGACTGCCAAATTGAAAGCCAAGTTTTGTAACACTAATAAAGTAGCTCCCAAGTGAAACAGGTGTAGTAATTTAGACCCTTCCTGTCTCGAGCTTGCACGTACATGCTATGTCTTTTCTTTATTAGCTTTAAAATGAGAGCTTGGTGTGCAAAATAAGCTATTTAATTCAGACTTGTGGAGCAGAATATAATCTTTAATTTAAACTAGAGCAGTAAAAAAAGGCCTTTAATTTTAACTGGCATGTGCGTGTGAATTTGAATTAATAATCCAGAAAATTGAAACAGTTTTGCTGCTGTTGCTGGATAGTGACTGTTCTTCACATGCCCTTAGTTTCACTCACTCTATTTCTCCCTCTCCCAAGCTTTGCCTAGTGCCTATTTTATGATGTTGCTGTCTTCCAGAAAGGGAATTCTTCTAAACAAGAAATTCTCAGCTGATTGAATTCTTGCAAAAATGTATTGTGTTGAAATAAATTCTTATGTCTGTATTAATTTGTTTTACAAAAAGAATATTATTGTTGTATTCATTATATCCACTTAAGACAGAAATTAAATGCACCATGAATTTATACTTCATGAATCATCAGATTTTTTTCCTGTTCTTTCTTTTAGTCTAAGTTATGAACTAGTTTTGTACTTATAATCACAAATTACAATAGCCTTACAATCGGCAAATAATTCTTTCTCCTGACTCTTGTAAGAAAGGGAAGCCTCCCCTATTGCCGAGGAAATAAGCAACTGCCCAATGTCATACCAAAGAAAATCCGTGACAGAAATAGAAATCAAAGCAAGAAAGCTCCATCTTTGAGCTGTTCTGAACAGTCCCTGAGGTCTCCTACACTTATCCCGAGTCGTGCAGCAAGCGCTGCGATGAGTGCCTGCTGCTTCTTTTCCAGAAGATGGCTTGTGAGCTAGATGAGCAGCCCACGAGGAGTCATTCTGACTCTTTCCTCTCTGGGGCCACACATCAGACAAATGAACATCCATCTATTTATTTCAATTCAATTAAGTAAGTTCAACATTTCATCCACGAAAGAAGACGACAGCCTAAAAATCCCACTGTAAATCAGGCCTATGACTTAGACGCTGCATCTGTGGATAGCACAGATACACATCTGGCAAAATTCCTTCTGAAAAAGGGGGCAAAAAAGACTGGATTTAATGTAATACCTTTAATGCCTGACATAAACTAACTTTTTTTTTTTTGCAGGAAAGGTAATTGCAAACCATGTTAGATCTTAGCTTTTAAAGGCTCATTAATATGATTAAATTTAAACATGAAAGCAGTGCATTTGACCTCCACTGGACTACTTTAAAGCATAAAGTTACCCAGGTAAGCAAAGGGATGGCAGGATGGACACCCGAGTACAACAATATTTTTGCATGTGTTCATTAGAGGTGCTGAATTACTGCAGCCAAGATTTTAAATACTACATCGCATTTTGCAAATATTCTTTCTAAATACATTATAAATCATACAGAGGAAAGCCAATCAATGTGCAAAAGAAACTGTTTTAGTTAAAATGCCATATTTTGTCTAAAAGCTTTACATGCACTCTGACAAAGTAGTTGTATTTTAATAAATTTAAATGTATTAGATTTTTCCACAGATTCTATAAGTTTGAGACAGCTAAAATAATTTCAATATTTCCAGAATGCCCAAGATCCATGGTCTCCTGGCAACTAGCAATCACATGGCTGTAGAGGTTTTGGCCTACTGTTACAATGCAGTTACATGTTTGGTTGATGATTTATTCAAACCCAGTTTCAAACCTGCTGTTAGCTCCCTCATTGCTTTAATGCAGCTAGTCTACCATTCATAACTGTCAAGAACCAAGTCATTGGGACTTGGGCTTATTAAGCATCCAAACTGTGTAGTGAACATACTCAGTTTTGTGCCTGGGAATGTGAACAAACACTATACTTTCCATCCGTTCAAACTGATCTCTGATGTTTTTAACACCACGCAGTATTTTTATCTTGTTATCAAGATACTCAACCACGAACTCCAGAGAATACATTGCGTACCGCTCCGCGTGAGGAGGTGGCAGTAAGCCTGTGCCTCCTTTCTAACAGGGGCACAGACAGAGCGAGGGCTTGGGTTAATACGCTGTTGGGGCAGGAAGTTACTGTACGTACAGAGTGTAAGGTTTTTGATTTTACAGAGAAACAGGAAGGACGGGCTCATCTTCAGGATACAACACTGCGCTTGGAGAAACAGCAATGGACTTCTTTTCTTAAGTAGTGACTTACTGCTTTCTTTGAAAGGAGAAATGATTGCTCTGGCAATTAAAGAAGTAATCACACTGGATATTTACCCTATTGAGGACAATATATCAATTCTCTTGGTCAAACACACCATCTGTATAAATACTATAAAGAGAAAATGGGTTTTGAAAATAAAATATTACTTAACAAGCGCATTTATATTTTAATCTAACTCTGTTAATTCAATAGTTTCAAAAAGGCATATTTGAATTGGAGGCTTTAATAGGTTTTCATGTCAAATAACATGGTAATATGATTTTTCTCCATTCTGTACACATAAGGAACATTCTAAAATGTGTTGCCACAATGACACAGCAGCAGTCTGCATGCTATTTAACGTGAGCCTGGGAATAAAGCTGGTTCAAACCATTTGGTTTGAAACAGTCATGAGTAGCCATTTTGACATAATGATTCTAGCATAGTAGGCTTTGCTTGAATGTCAAGGATTCTAGTGGGGAAAACATAACATTCTGAGCACTAATTTAATTTAAATTAGGACTACTGTAAAATTCCAGTATGACTAAATGGCAACTAAATAAAGTTTGAGATTGTTTTTGGGGTTTTTGTTTTTGTTCTAGCACAAAGGACTTAATATTTCTCGAAAAGGAAATTATTATAAAAAATATCTGAAGATGCCAGCAAGAATAATTGGAGGGTCACGAAGGTTTTTTCTTGGGTATTTTCTGATGTTTTGCCCATCCCATCAAGAATGCCAACAGAGGAATAAAATGGCACTCTGTCTTCTGGACAGCTTGATGTTTGTCTTCGCTGTCAAGCAAAAAGGGCTGCAATTCCATTCATAGAGAGAGGATTGGAATAATGCAGAAAATATGATAAAACAGAACAATTCACAATGATAACCAGTCACGTCACACGTTAAAGAGTCTAGACTCCTCTGGTACATGCAGACTAACACACAGGGCCCTAATGAAACAAGGTTGTTCATTAAGAACAAATGTACTTTCTTAACAGCTCTTTACATTTTCATGAAAAAGATGTTAACACAAATAACTTCTTTAAATTATTCAAAACTATTGCAACATCAGCTAACTACACTACACTCTAAGTCTGATGCTGTAAACATAACAGGCCTCACTGCTTGCACTCGGGAGTGGCTGCAACAGGACTACTCTGCATTACCCCTGGGGACTCCTGTGGGAAAAATCCTACAAGAAGTATGGGGAGAGTCATGCGATAGAAGTATGAACGTGTATGTAGGTTTTTCAAAAGGATTAGTTGCCCTAGAAAATTAATCATCATTCATTTTCTACAAGCTTGTCAGTTCAAACTCACGGCTTCCTTTAAAATAAACACGGTGGACACAGTTCTCCAAGCTATTACCTTTGTTTTGTGGCAATGCAATGTCATTAAATTTAATTGGCCCTGAACTGGCAAATAGATACAGTATTCAGGCTTTAAATAAAGTTTACTGCTGCTCCAAGTTAATCAAAATCTTTTACCAACTTGGAAAAAAAGTTAGAGCACTTTCATTTCTAGATCTTTTTTCATAGTGACCTACAGAAATGTGTGTTCTTTGGAAAGGCGAGGCGATAACGCAGCACTACTATGGTCTCTTTCCATGTATTACACTGAATGCTCTTAATTTTCAGATGCATGAAGCAATTCAGTATTGTCTTACTCTTCCTGAATATTTACTGATTACCTTGGGATGCCGTCAGATGGAAATTGAGGTAGTATCAATATTAGTTAACTTATTCTATAGTGTTCACATCTACAGGAGATAAAGGTTTCATGGAATAATGGCTGGGAGTTTGGATCCAACTTTCCATGCTCTTAGCCTTATGTAAAAAAACACAGAAACACCTGAGCCTAACTTGCTCTGTACCAAACTGTTCTTATATCTTATCTCACCTTATCAGATACTTGTATCTATCCATTAATGCCGTGGACATCTGGCCCCAAATATAGGAATGAAATGAAATTAATTAAATGAAAAATTATGGGTAGGAGTAGCAATTTATAGTCTCCAAATTATTTAACCATTTCTTATTCAGAAACTTAATCTGGGAGAAGAAATCAGCAGATAAACTAAATCAAAGAACGCTATCAGGGAAGGGAGGATAAGCAGCTCAGTAGGTCAATCAGTGCAGCTCTGTCTATTGGGAAGGGTCTATTGTGAACAGGGTCTATTATGAACAAGTTATAACCTGTAAATTTCTGTATGACCTGTTTCTTAAAAATTATGGCAATTACATAGCCTCCTTAAATAGCTGCTCCCATCCCCCAATTAGCATTATTGTCTGAGAGATTCCCTGTTTACTTACATTTAACACAAATCTCTTGCTACACATTAAAGAAGTATTTCTTGCCCTGCTTTTAGTGAACATAAGGAATAATTGGTCACTATCCTATTCGTAGCAATTGTTTAGAGCTTATAGTATCTACCCCACAGTCATTGCTCAGCTAGGTAAATCCAAGAGTTTCCAGGCTTTTCTGATTGTTCTGTTTCATAAGTCCTCAATTAGCCCGCATTTTCCTTGACCAAAAAACCAGGCAGAGTATTGCATCTCAAGTCTCACATTTCAAGTGGTTTTAATTTACCCTGATTTTAAATCTGAGGGTCCTGATCATGCAACATGGAATGACACCTTGTTTTTCTTTTCCCCCAATATTTATCAAGACCTTTTTGAACCTAATCTCCAAAGTGCTTGCAAATTGCTGTCGGCCAAAAATTTTTAAATTGTATCTGCTGTTTTATCATTAGAGAGTAGAACTGGATCCATAGGGAAGCCTGTTGTGTATGCCCCTGAGTTGCAAAACAAAGTATTACTAACTATCTTTGAGTATTTTTAAACATCTATGTAAATGTTGTATTTAGCTTCATCCTGTTTATAGTTTCTTACACTGAAATTTGTATTATTTATGCATAAAAAGATTACATTTTAGAACATGAGATTTCTTCCTATTTCAATCACAGAGCATCTTCAAGTCCTTTTGTGAAAATTGAGGAGAAGGAATGGAAGGCAAAGCATACCCATCTGCCTTAAAAACTGATGAAAGAAGATAAGAATTAAGAGGAAAGTGAGAAGGTCATCAACAAGCAGAATTCCAGGAAATATAATGGATAAAGCCAACTTTAGTATAAAAACTCACCATAAGGCTGATCATAAATATGAGCAATCAAAATTTCCCACAGAACTTTAAAAGGCAGAAGGAAACTACACATCCAGGAAATATTAGTTTTGCTTTTATGTATAATTTGAACTCTCAACGCCTATATAAAGTGTGTGTTTGCTCGAGAAAAAAATAATACATTAGTTCTTCCCTTATTCTTCCATACTTAAAAGATTAACAACACAACTAGCCTGAAGAAGGTTTTTCCTTGATAATTTAACACTGCTAATCAGGACCTTGGTTTTCCACAGAGGCTGAAAGCTGTGCAAGGACTGTATCTCCTCCTTTTGTAAGCTATCCTTCACAAAAGATGCCCTCCTTCCCTTGTAGATCTCAGACCACATAGCCCTGGCTTTTCACTCTGCCTGTTCGGTTCTTGCTCAAGCATTCTCACCTTTCAGCTGTTCACAGGACAGTGACTTTTATTTATAAACTCAAAGCCCATGAAAGCAGCGTGACAGATTGCAGGTAGTGTTTCCACATCCCTCCCCGTGAAAGAACAGATAGATGTATATACATGAAGTTTCTTGATTATAATACTGCGCCTGTCCCAAGAAGGTGTCCAGAAGCAAGGCTTTAAATCTTTACAGTATCTCCCCCATGCTTTACACATATATCTCCATATTTCTTGAAAAATAACATTCTGCCATGAAGTTAGGTATGGGAGAACATCAGGCAAGCAAAGCATAGTTAATACCAACTTAAAATATGAAGAGATTAGCACACCTCTGCTGTACTAAAAAGAACTACATTCGGTCAGTCTCACAATGGTGGAGAGAGGAGATTCATAACTCCAGGCAAATTCCAAGGCAGAAGTAACACAGATTTTTTCCAACGTGTATGTTAAAATCCCAAAGAGGGTAAACTAGTCACTGGGGACACAGAAGTATTTACCTGTAAGTATCAAGGTGGCCTTTTTTATTAGTGTAATGAACAACGAAATCAGAATTATTGCACACATTCCGATAAAACACAGATCAGATGGTCAGTCTGTTCCCTTGCAGAAAGCGATATTCAGCAACTCTGTTCACAGCCTACATCTCACGTGAAGAGAACAGATAAATGTTGCACAGCTCTTGTGTAGGTCTCTCTCACTGCCTTGTGCATTCAGCCTCCACGTTCAGAATCTCTGCCAGCTCAGATGAAACCCATAATATTTTTTTAACTATTGTGTTTTGACAGCGTCAGAGTTGACTGATGTAATAGGTCGGAAGCAGAGAGCCTAATAAATCCTATTAAAAGTTAAAGTTTCAGTCCAATAGCCAAAGGTGCATGAGGTAATGTATCCACAGTTTTCAATCACAGTCTCCTTTATTCTGGCCTATTTCAACCAGCCTAATCTGAAATGAATGCATTAGGTTTTATGTTCCTTGCGAAGTTGCTGCCAGTGTCTCTCTGCCCTTCCTCCAGATTTGCTTGGTAGTTTGGGAGCCTAAGGGAGGGGTGGATTAAATTGGAAAATATAAATAACAAATCAAAACTTAAAATTGATTGGATAAACAATTTCCCTTAGACTGTTTCTTAATAAGTGATCGATTTTTTAATCAATATTCATTATTTCACAGAACATACCAAACTGTTTATTGAATAAATGAATGGCTGGAACTACAATGACATCAAATCAAATAGGTGAACCAATTTCTTTAATAACATGGGCTGAACAGACCACCTCATCTTACCTGGTTGAAGCTAAAAGTCAGAAATTCAAGACCATTGAGTAAGTGATCCAAATACAGGATGCAATTTGGTTTAGGGAGTATGTGTTTTCATGTTTGATATGCACAGGTGTACAGCCACGTGCTGATTTGTGCAATATTTCTAAATTGCAGTCAGAAGTTTCTTTTATTTTTGATATAACTTTTGTGTTCTTTCCCACAATTCTTCATTATTCAACATACTGCAAAGCTTCTGAAATAAGATTCAGATCTGAAAAACGAGATCTGTAAAACTATTCACCATAAAGTCTTCAGGCATGGCAAATGGATTTCTCTAATAAGTTTTTATTCACCAGTATCAGATTCAGTGGTACATATAAACTATATGCTGCATCCTAATATATACTTCAGACTATTTCATATTATATGGCCTAATGTAAAATCTAACCTCCTTTTGATGTACAGATGTCCTGAAGGTCTTTTTTTTTTTTTTTTTCAGTTGAAGCAGCAGCACTAGGGTACAAGATCTCCAAGAAATGTTTAAACATTTGTTTAAAATACAAGCAAGCATATTAGTTTGGTTCTACACGATACAGATCATACTGTTTACATGATCTTCAACTCAGAAAACTTCTTCCAGTATGTTGAAATGCTTAACCTTCATTTGTACTCATAATATACATGATTCTACTTCTTATGAAAAAATATAAACTGTACTAATCAACTGTTAATTAATTTGTGAGAGCTCTCACTTTAACATCTATTTTAACTTGTCACAATTAATTTAACATGTGACCAAATGGCAATATAACTCTATAGCTCTGCAGAGATAAAAGTACGAAATAACCTGAGCAACGAAAGGAATCGGAAGGATAGCAGGTTCAGTTCGTACACATATTGTAAATTAATTCCATGTGTTCGTTGCTGTCACAATTAATTGTTGAGGAATCAAATATCAATCTACCGTGTTATGCTGTCATCTACAATAACACTAAGTAATATAATAAGAAAAGCTTTCATTCAACTCACTTCTGTAGTTCACAGGTTTCTGCAAATGGTAAAGGCCCGTGGTAAAACCAGAAATCTAATCTAAAGTCTGAATCTTCAAACCTGATTTCACTTTCAGTGTCAACCTACCTTACAGCACTGCTTCCCAATACTAAAGCTGTGAGTTCTGTAAGCAGCCTCCATATACTTAATGAGTGCAACAAATAATTAAATGGAAGGACATCAGCAAAAGCAAGAAAAAACTTAGTAAAGGGTCAGTTAGACTTCATTCATCAAGCTGCCTCTCTGCACCTACGCAGAGCCTCAGCAAAAGCAACCCGCAACGGTTTGTACTCGGGGAATAGCTGTCATACTAACCTTGAGGTTAAAAAAGTGTTAACTATTGAAAGGAAGCTGTTTCCTGCTGCAATATGTAAACATTCTGCAGGAATTTGAGTCCAGTCACCATCACATGTACCACACGTTTCTAGAGCATTCAGGACTGTCTGACCACATGAGAGTCATCGTCACCGACGAAAACAACACTTTCCCCTAATTCCGAGTGTAAAATCCCAGGCACTAACGCTCTGGATTCATTCGCAGAGCTTGCAGCTCCCCTAGCCTGGCATTTTGCACTGTCTACTTTAAGAGACGCCTGCATGAGTTTGTTAAGATCCAGCTGACCTTTGGAAATTTAAAAAAAAAAGTTATTTTGCCAGTATGAGCTTGCTTAAAATGGCTGTGACTGTCCCCTCGGTTGAGGCAACAGGAGACTTGCAGAACCATGCAGATGAAGCAGAAGCTGTTTATGTCCCAAGGACTGGCCAGAAGATGGTGGCAGAGAGCAGTTCTCCCTTCCTTCTTCCTCACTTGGTTTATCACGGTAAGTTTAATCCTCTGAGACCCCAAGGTCCTCTGGACACCTCATTACACTGCTACGTAGCAGTCTCCTAACTTGTGCCGTCAACTTTTGTATGTTTTAAGGTAACATAACGAGGTCAAAGCATTGGTTTACATCCAGTTCACTCAGTTAGACCTGGGCACTTGCATAAACGCGCTACAGGCCAGACGCACTACGCTCTCCCACATCTGCTAAAGAACCGAGTATCATGACATCAGTTTTGGTAGTGATAAAAATCAAACATTTTCTGGAGCCATTATTGCCTAAAATGTTAATGCAGTTTACTTTTTTCAATTGTGATCGATAGCTGGGGGAAAAGTGCCCATAAATTACTAAAGGCAAATACCATTCTATTAGCACTCAGGAGATTTTGCAACATTTGCCAGTCTCTGTTTTACTGGGGAAAAAAAATTAATTTGCTGAAAGCCTAGTTTTTTACCTGTCTTTGTCTTTCTCTTAAAAGAGGGATACTTTCATCATGAGTCATTTAGGAGATGTAATTCTAACGTACTACAGCTATAGGTTTCAATTAATGTTCTACCTCTCTGTCAGCTTTACATTCCATGTTTTATGAAATCATTAACTATTGTCGTGTTTCTATTATGATACTATTAGGAAGTAAAGAGACGTATGTAGATGGAGATGTAAAATAAATGTACAACAGTTACTAGGAGCAACATCTGTGCACTATCATACATGTTTACACTAATTTTCTAAAGATTGTTCCATTCATTACAGAGCATTGTTACTTGCTGTGGCACAACCCTTATTTCCATGCATTTAGGGATTGAAGCAAAGAGAGGGTAAATGAGAGCCTAATCAATACCACTTTTCATTTTGCTTCTAATGTGCTGCCTTTCCCTTTCTTTTCTTCATGAACAAATCCAAAAAAGATCCTGACGTTACAGTCATAAAATGTAATTCTTCTGCAGAAACACAGACAATAATGCTCTCTGTGTTCAGGCGTATTGCATATTCTAATGGCATTTGGCTAAATTGAGTATGGATTTAACATCAAAGGCTTCATGAATTTTTCAAATGAGATATTAAAGTCAATATTTCAAGTGAAAGATATTTCAATTTAGTTGCATACACAACAATAAAAAACTTCTACAAGGCAGAGGTACTAGTGGCTGTGGCAGTATTAGTCCATTCAGGAAATTATTAGTTTATAAGAAAATCAAACAGAAGGTTGTGATATGGCAATGACACTGAATAAATTCCGCTAACCGATCGGCACTAACATACTTTATCTCTTGGAGTCTGAAGCAGAACTTGCTACTGGCATGTTCAGTGCTTCAAGCAGGGCCTCGTTTGGGGGTATTTTATTTATTTATTTCAGAAATTCAAATGGTTAGCATCAGGACTTGCATTCAGAACCTCAGAAATCTGCTTATTTTCATCTCTGAAAGGGCTAGGCCTACTGTATGCAAGAAAACCTCCTGATCTTGTTTATTTTTAAATCTAAGTGTATTTTGCTCCATGTTGTCAATGCTTATGCAATGCTGCTTCTGCCTTCACGCTGAGTTATGGAACGCTCAGACTCAGCGCCCGCAAAAAGTCCCCTGAGCTCTGACAACTTTTGTGTCCTGGCAGAGATCAACAAAGACTTGCAAACACTACAAACACAGAGCCTGGTGGTTCCTTTCCTATTTTAGGTGCATGTAATGTAGCAGAATGCCCTTTAAATTAGTAAAATACTGTATTATGATGTCTTGACGTATCACTGAAGAATATGTGTATCACGTACCACTGCATGGGAGAGAGGGATGCACTACAGGCATGTGTAACGTTTATTTAGGCATCTGTAATCACAGTGACATTGTGCTGCTGTAAGACTAAATACATCATTTGTTCACATATGGGATAACAGCAACCACAGATCTATGCCACTGAAGATGCAATGATTACTGATTTTACTATTAATTCTTATATTACTAAAAACTAAATTATAATTATATTAATAATTAATACTAATACTAAGACTAAATACTGCACTTGCAGTCATCCCTTGCCTGCAAATACAAAACGGTTTGCCCTGTACGTAATGCTTCTACAGAAGAGCCCAGCCAATTCTTGCGAGCGCCCTCAAACACAGGTGGGATGGCAAACCTCTTTGGATACTGTGGAAAACTTACAGTGGTTTAAAACTTTGATTATCAGGTAGTTTGGGCCTATAACACGGACATTACTACAAAAAATTCTGATCCTAAAAGCATTTGCTTGAAAACAGTGGGTTGTTTGACTCTACAATATTCACTCGCAGTGTTTGCACTTGGCGTGAGAGAGCACTTTAAGGGCTCACAAGATCCAGAAAAATGAAGCTGGCTCTAACCAAATGATGAACTGCCAGGCCTATTTCAGTCACCCATGGTGGCTGCTGGACTGATAGCAAATGCTGACCTGTTATTCAGAACTAAACAAAGCTAATAGCCTTGTGGGGAACACTTGCAGAGATCGAGGCATGCCATCTTCCCCCCATTCAAACACTAGAAAATTTGTAGCACTGTTTAATTTATCCGGTTTGCACCCTGTAGCTCTTGGGGTCCTAGACAGCTATCTCTTTGTTCACCCCTAGAGCCCTTCTGAAGCTCGGTGTTCAAAGCTTTATAGTATTTCCATAAAATGGAAAGTGTCACCATCTCAAAGGCAATCAATCATGGATAAATATCATCTTCAGAAGCAGTACTCCCAGAAAAAGTATTTCTGGTTGTAACAAAGATAAGGCAGAAGTTTTGCACGGTTAATAACATTCACTAATAACTAGAATTATATTTTTAAAATTGCCTCTGGGGCTGGGGAGTATGGTTTCCTTTTCTTCTGTTGTGAATTCTGGACATTCTTGAGATGGTTTTCAAAACTACAGCTCACACTTAGTGAGTCAGCAGTGCATCCAAAATCTTCCAGTTGAAATTACTGAAATTTTGCTCTTTTTTATGGCATGATTTAAAATGACACTGTTAAGATGAAAGATTCCCCCATGATCTCCACTTACTCTGAGAATCAGTGTTTAAGTAATGACCCTCTGAATTCAATAATTTAATATTTTCCCTCCTGATTATAGGTATGTACATAAAGAGTACCCTTCTTGTGAGATCTATGTCAAAATGAGAGCTCAAATCATTCTTTAGAGCACTGTTAACTAAAAATGGGTATTTGGAGCTAAAATCAGAAGATGAGACCAAGCTGTAGGATTTGATGTTGGACAAGCAAATACTATGCCAATAATAAAGTAATTCGCGTCTCATGCTGTACATAAGTTTTGTGTTTAATGTAACTTTTTATTGAAAACATATGTAGATTATCCATAGAAAGAAACTGAAGAGATTAAGCTACCTAAAACATGCTTTTGACTCTTTATTGACTGGTGATAATCTGCACCTATCCACATTGCAATTCCATTGCAGATGTTGCTGACATTAAGATATATGACAAGGAAACTACAGAAAGAGCCAATTTAAACAGGTATTTCACATTAGCTCAACAATATAGGCAGTGCAAAATGTCTTTCATGGGAGTTCAAATTTTCTCCTTTATTCTTTGCAATTTTATGCATGTTATTATAATGAAAGTCCACTTGACAGTCACTTGATATTCTCTAATTTAATAGCTTTCTAAAATTTGCTGGTTTGTTGTTTAAGTTTCTTTCTTACCGGAGGCTAGAGAATGAACTGTAATTATATAGTTAGACTGAAACTCATGGCATGGGAAAGGCTGGTTACGTTGATTCGGAGCTACCATCCTTACAGCCGGCGCAAGCACAGCTGGCGCAAGCACAGCTGCTTTCAGACTTGTTAATACATTCTGTAGGGACTGAAAGGCTTGAAAAGGATTGTATTTCTGTGCGTTTCCCCCCCTCCACATAATAAGTGGAGCTGGCAGTCCACCAAAGCTCAGAACATACGCTCCTGCACTGTGTACAAGAATGTGTGGCGTTTCATTAAGGAGGAAACAATGCCTTTAGGGCACTGCATAGGGCCATCTTGTTATAGAGGAAGAACATAAAGATGAAGGAGGCAGTCAAAATCCTGGGACAGAAAGGTGGGAAATGAGTGTATGACTAGGTGAAGAAGTGACCCCTGGATCACATTGTAATTCTTTCTTTTTCTTTCCATTTGTTATATGCGAGGTCCACAGCATTAGCTCTCCTTCTAGGTAGAAGTAAGATACACCAAGCCCTCCAAAAGATTTATTAGTCTCTATCTGTGAAATGCATTTATTATGAAATCCGAGGTGGTTCATAGCACCTGTGATAGTCCTCCAAGCTAGGGTGAATTTTGCATGATTTTGCAGAGTGACAAAGCAAGAAATAACTTGAGAAAACACCTTAGTCAGTAGAAATCCAAATAAAATCTTCATGTAGGTCATCTGAAAAGCCTAAAAGGCAATCAAAAATCAAACTGTTTCCCAGGCACACTATGTACAAGAACAGGAACAACCTCACTGGAAAGCATAATAAACAATTTTTTCTAGTAATGTGAACTACACAGATGCTTTCTCCATCAACTCCTTACGTATTTTGGAAGCCACACAGCACCAATGAAGGCAAGAGAAGAACTTACCCAGTTTCAGTAGTTCAGCAGTGAGCTGTGTGTGCTTGTCCACCCACCTCCCTGAAGAAAAGAAACATTACATGTTAGGAATGAGTCCACTAATTATCTTCTAACATAGGGGCAATGCCAGTAACATTCTGGTAATGGCAGCATTAATACTGAAAGTTTACATTTTCAAAAAGGAAAACATTTACAGACGCAATCTGGATATTTTAACTGTCACAGGCCTCAGTGATCTGATATTGCTTAGCCTTGTGACCAAGATATTAAGACACTGGTATCTGCCACCAGAACAGATCTTCTCAGTACTTCTCTAATAAGCTCAAGAACTAATCCAACAAAATTTGAAGAAAAGCAAGGACCGTGTCATTATTAACAAATAAGAAACAAAGAAAAAAAGTTACTTATTTTCCTAAAAATAGACCATGAAAATATTTTCTACTCCATGATATGACCAGAAAACAACATAAAGCTGTAAAGGTCTACAGTAATTCAAATTCACTGTACTCATTATAAATCCCAAAATGCAGAGAATAATTTTAACTCAGCTGCTTGGTCAATTATTTCTCTTACCTGTCAAAACACAGCAAAACAAAAAAAAAAAAAAAAGGGGCAAACTCACTTCCATAGTGGAAGAGCACATAGAAAAGACAAAGTATCTACTATACTAGGGTAATCAAATGCAGGTTTGTACCAGAAATTTAAATAGTACAGGATGGAAGAAATTTTAAATAATAAAGTACTCCATGCAATTCCAAGGAAAATTAGATGAACTATTGAAAAGGATACAAGTGTACACAATTCATTATATAGAATATGGTAATGCTTGGCTAAAACTAGTGCGGAGTTCCTCACTTTAATGAGCACAGTCTTCACTCACAAATTAAAAATAAACAAATAAAAAAAGATACGAGTATGACCTCATTTATTGGCAGTCGATCAAACTGCAATTTGTCCCAAGAGCTGTGAAGCCACTGCCTTATAATACATCAAGAATTCTTTCTTATTGAACTGTTCTGTATAAGGTTTGATTTTTTTTTTTTCTGGCTACAGCAATTGCTTTTTCCTACCAAAACATTTGAGTTTATGTAAATGACAACTTAATGGTTAATTGGAACCACAGCATGATTTTTAAAGTTAAATCATACTTAACTTCGTAGTATCAATGCACCACCACTGAAAAAAAGTACGTTTCTTTAAGCTGAGGGTTGTACAATACACCAAGTAGTCCAATGTTGGTGCGCAATGTTGCTGATGTTAATAGCAAACTTTAATAGCTACAAAGAACAGTCTAAATCTTTAACATACATATATTACCATAACTTTAAAAAGAGCCGTTTTCACTAATCATACAATGGCATGCTGCTTCATTTGCAGCCAACTGATTAAAATACAAATATATTGTCCTGAACATCACAGAAATTGCAGGCACCTAGCCATTCTTTCAAAATAGTGTTTTCCAAGCCTTGTTTCATCACTCAGCTACTTATTCCAGGTTACAAATATTGTTAGAGATTCCAGCACAGACATGGACAAAAAAGATCCTAAATACTATAATGAAGGGCATAAATTTTCTGCCAAAGTAAGAATAAAGCTTCAGGTAGAGAATGGCTGATTCAATTCCCTCCATCCTATTACTGCAGCATTTCAAACATAATCAAAAGAAACATTTGAATTTTTGACAAGGAAAGCCTGAAAATAGCTTGATATGTCATGGATAGACATCTGTAGCTTTAAATTTTTATTTACATGAATCCAAATATCTAAAAGTGTTTGAAACACAGGGAAGTCTAGGCTGAAAACAAAGTTACTTCTTAGAGAACGAGTCAACAGTCTAGAGATCTTAAGGAATTTATTGTCCAAATCTGAGTGAATCTCACATGAGTTAGATACTTGAAAAGGAATAGTTAAGATCCAAAATACAATGTTATCTGTGACCTAGGTCCTCTAAACATTTCATTTACTCAAGGATTTTGACTATTTTTCAGAAGGTATTCAATGCGTGTATCGCTAAGCTCTTAGTCATATAAATAAGAAAAAATTGGTAGTCATGACAGCTTTGGAAGGTGGTTAAGGCAGGCTGAGATTTTCAACTTGTAGTGGAATGCTTGCTTCTTTGCCTAAATTTCTGAAATTTATATGAAGGCTAAGAAAGGAGCTATTGTTGATTTTTGCCATCAGCTTGTGAGAGGTTGAAGCACAGAAAGACTCTGAATGCACAGCCCATATTTGATGTGTACAAAGAAGTACGCAGATCTGAACTTACAGTGTAATTGTTCAATATTTGGATACGCAGAAAAGACATTGTGACTGCACAAAGAGTTTTGGGCAAAGAATGAAATGGACAGAGGTTGTGATGAGGTTTTTCAAGATTAGCTTGAAATATTCTGTCTTTCATTCACTTTGTAAAACGTATTTCTCCTAGAGTAAATAATTTCTTTCATTAATAGAATATCTTTTCAAGTCTTTTCCTTGGGAAATTTTTTGTAATGTGGTATCTTTGATATTCAGTATTATTTACTGTACAGTATTATTTACTATTGTCATGGTTTAAACCCATCTGGCAACTAAGCACCACACAGCTGCTCGCCCACTGCCCCCACGGTGGGATGTGGGAGAGAAACTCGTGGGTTGAGAACAGTGGGATGTGGGAGAGAAACTCGTGGGTTGAGACAAAAACAGTTTAATAGAGAAAGCAAAAGCTACCCACGCAAGCAAAGCAAA
>NW_010562833.1:309254-358411 GCF_000687285.1 Phaethon lepturus
ACTTCTTGTGCACCCCCAGCCTCCTCGCTGGTGGGTGAGGAGCAGAAAAGGCCTGACACTGTGTGAGCGCTGCTCAGCAATAACGAAAACATCCTTGTATTATCAACGCTGTTTTCAGCACAAATCCAAAACACAGCCCCATACAAGCTACTATGAAGAAAATTAACTCTATCCCAGCCAAAACCAGGACAACTATCATTATTCACTGAATATCTAACTGTACATATACTGAACACATAATTTGCTAGTTATGAAATCACAGCTGTCTATTTTATGGGTTAATTTTTAAAGCATTGTCCTCCTACAAGACAGTTTGGCTAACAATTAATAAATTAATAGACTAGCCAAGGTACTTCTTACACTGAGTCCTTCAAATTTGGTGCTGTAGTTTATAATCTCTATAGAGATTTCAGACTTTTGAGAATATACCTTGTGACTGTTGCTACACTTACAAATACAGACAACTGCACAATTGCAGCGGGAGAGAGGAGTGAGAATATGTGAGAGCAACATCTCTGCAGACTCTCAGCCCAGAGCAGGAGGGGCAGGAGGGCTCCAGGCACCGGAGCAGAGGTTCCCCGGCAGCCCCTGGGGAAGCCCATGGAGCTCCACGGGGGAGCAGATCTCCACCTGCAGCCTGGGGATGACCCCATGCCAGAGCAGGGGGATGCACCCAAAGGAGGCCATGACCCCGTGGGAAGCCCACACCGGAGCTGACTCCTGGCAGGACCTGTGGACCCGTGGAGAGAGGAGCCCAGGCTGGAGCAGGTTTGCCGGCAGGACTTGTGTCCTCGTGAAGGACCCACGCTGGAGCAGTTCATGAAAAACTGCGGGAAGGACTCACATCAAGCATGCCAGAGCAGGGGGATGCACCCAAAGGAGGCCATGACCCCGTGGGAAGCCCACACCGGAGCTGACTCCTGGCAGGACCTGTGGACCCGTGGAGAGAGGAGCCCAGGCTGGAGCAGGTTTGCCGGCAGGACTTGTGTCCTCGTGAAGGACCCACGCTGGAGCAGTTCATGAAAAACTGCGGGAAGGACTCACATCAAGCAGTTCCTGGAGGACTGTCTCCCGTGGGAGGGACCCCACGCTGGAGCAGGGGCAGTGTGAGGAGCCCTCCCCCTGAGGGAGAAGGAGCGGCAGAGACAAGGTGTGATGAACTGACCACAACCTCCATTGCCCGTCCCCCTGCGCTGCTGGAGGGGAGGAGGCCGAGAAAAATGGGCAGTTGAGCCTGGGATGAACAAGGGAGGGGTGGGGGGAAGGTGTTTTAAGATTCGGTTTTATTTTTCATTACCCCACTCTGCTTTGATTGGTAATAAGTTAAACTAATTTCCCCAAGTTGAGTCTGTTTTGCCCAGGACAGTAATTGCTAAATGATCTCCCCGTCCTTATCTCGACCCACGAGCCTTTTGTTACATTTTCTCTCCCCTGTCCAGCTGAGGGGAGGGGTCACAGCGCGGCTTTGGTGGGCACCTGGCCTCTAGCCAGGGTCAGCCCACCACACGTGTAAAGGTAACATTCTGCAAATGTGTTTAGAGTGTTTTGTGATGGAACAGCTAAAAAGTTGTCTCGCTACCAAAAGCCTCTTCCAGACTTTTCTGTATAGCAAGTACCACTGCTATTCAGGCACACCCTTTACCCTTTGCGCCCGATACATCATCCACTGAAACCTGTTCCCTGCCTTAGTGGCCTCTGGATAAAAGAGTCCCTTCCCTTCTCTACCCTGTACTGTCAGACCCCTACAAAACAAAGTGGCAAAGGCAGTGGGAAACATTACTGCCTTGTCTGGTAAGTGTCTGTATGTAAAAAAAAAATACAAAAACATTTCATATCACAGAAATGAAATAGTGCTATTATCTACATAGGCAATGGTGATCCACAAAAACAGAAATTTGGAATTTACCTTTCATCCATTTTCCACGTTTAACAAATAGAAATGTCATTTGTTCATTATAATTTGAAAACAGAATAGAGTGTCTGCCCATTATCTGCCTGATAAACTCATTCTGATGAATCAACTGCACAACAGATAACACAAACAATACATGAAAGATCCCGTGGAAAATCGGGTACTGCATACCTAATTCTGCTTGTGGATGCAGCCCTATGTAGCAAGAGCTACACAGTATAATAATCTTTTACAGAATGGATTATTATTTGTAAAGCACCATAAGGAGTCTTGCACACCATCAGACAGGATTAGTTATTATTCCTCTAATACTCATTGTCTACGAGTGAATATATACCGGACACAATAAGCTGCACGTTTATAATTATAATTTATGTACATATTTCCACAGATTTTCTCGGAGAACAGCATTTTGCTGTGAACCGAATGCAGAACCAGGAGCCAAGAGCTGTTCAGTTCGAACCTTCCCTCCAGTAACAGGTTCCCGAGCCTGCAGCCGTAAGCGAACCACTTCCCGCTTTTGTAAAATTAAGACAGAAACACCTGCTCGCTTACCTAGAGAAGGGTATTGGAAAACTATTCAGAACCAAAAGCCAAGCCTGGCAAATTCGTAACGTATTTGGCAAGGAAGTATTGCACAGTGCACTGCAACCCCCGTGTCACTTTGGCACCCAATGGTATTTTTTCTGTGTGCTTTCCAGGGTAAGTTTAAGTCTCTGTTTGAGAGATACAAACCTGTAGATAGTTATGGCTGCTAAACTATAATCACAGAATTTGTCCCCCTGACTTCAGGAGGATTAATTAGATGCCTAAAGGTAAGGAAGTAAGCAAATGTTTGCAGAGTGAGGGCTACATTTGGTGAAGGGCCAATTTTCCCAATTGAAAATGTATAAATAAAAATCATGCCTAATTTGCTTCCATTACTAATGCTTTATATACTATATAATTGGAGGCAAATTAGATGCTTTATTTTAAATTGTTTCCATACAAATCTTATTTTCTTAAAGAGTACAAATCAACAGTCATTTCTCTTCTAATTTGATGCTGTTGTCACATATTACAAAGACTGAGCATAAGGGGCTTTTTTTTTTTTTTTACATTATGTCACTATGTACTGAAGTGAAACTTTGATATAACACTACCCAACCGAAATCAAATGAAAAAGTATTTTGATTTGGAGAGCACCAATAAATGGAAAAATAATCTCAAAGGTTCATTAATCTAGGGCAGGTTCATATTCGATGCACACACAAGAAACTTTTCCCAGACATTTTAAAGATACTACTGGTATTCTTCATACAAATTACATGAAAACTACTCATGCAACCGAGAATGTTATTAAATAATATATATAGATAGCATCACTTTTGTTAAACTGTCACTGTGTTCCTTAAAAAAACTTTACTTTTTCTGTTCAAAAGGGAGTAAAAATGTCCCACAAACACCAGTTAAAGACTCATTGTCTCAAAGATACCTCAGTAAAAAAAAAAAGACGACTGATAGCAGAGTGGTAAGACCTTAGATTTGTGAAACAAGACACAAGTCACTAGCAGGAGTTCACTGGAACTACACTATTTTTGCATCATTGCCAGACCAAGGATGTGAATAGCCTGATTATCTTAAGTCTCTTGTTTTTCTCCCAGCCCCACTCCTCAACATACATGAGTATCATCCTGGGTGTGTTACATGCTGAACCATAATCACTTGTGTGTTAAACTAGTTACGGTACTTTCCCCTCTCTCTCCATACCTGACCAAAGAGTCAGCAAAGGCAGAGTTACTACTGTCAATCACACGTCCTTCAGAGCTCTATTTTCTTGCAAGTGCCATGACACCACATCCACTGTGGAAGGATACAAGACACAGGAATAAAAGATCAAATGTGTTTTGACAAAACACAAAACAAATGTGTTTTCACTGTGTACGCAGTGTGAAAACGCAGATTATTTTTTCATTTTCACTGCACAGATTATCAGACAAAAAGTCACAAACAATTGGCCCAGATGGAACTTCTCCAAGCTTGTGGGCAGAGGGAAAATAAAAGGATAAACTCTACCTTCCTTGCCTTCCTTGATTTTTAAATGCTGATATCACCTATGTTTCATCCGTAACTACAATTTTGTATGACTAGTGTCAATTCTTCTCAATTATGCCCATGACAGCTATATCTACCATAATCAGGAAAAGAAAATCTAAAAAAATTATGTCCTTTGGGGTCTAGAACAAAGCCCCCTTTCTTCAATTACTCCTGGAATAAGTTCCCTAACCTTGATGAAGCAGTAGGCGTTTGGAACTTGTTCTGTCCTATGATGACTGAAGCTTGTCAAGGAGACACAATCCTCTGTTAAATCCTTACCACTGCTTTACAGCAGACACCGGATTACATAGAAATTATTTGCAAGGACACAAATTACCTCATTTGCAGTCAAACTTGAAATAACACAAAGTTTAGTAACTTGCTCCTTTCCAACCATATCATGGCTTTCTCTCATCTGAGGGATTCATACCAGTCATGAGATATTTTATATTACCTCTATTTTCCAAAGCTTTATGAGCAACAACGTTGCTCATAATTTCACAATAAGGGTGCTGAAACACTGGCACGGGTTACCCAGAGAGGTGGTAGATGCCTCATCCCTGGAAACATTCAAGGCCAGGCTGGACAGGGCTCTGAGCAACCTGGTCTAGTTGAAGATGTCCCTGCTTATTGCAGGAGGGTTGGACTAGATGACCTTTAAACGTCCCTTCCAACCCAGACTAATCTGTGATTCTATAATAATTTGAAAGATAACATAAATAATTTAATATGTTCCACTCCTTAGAATGCAGCAGTATAAACACTAATGTCTAACGCACTGCGAGCAGGAGGTAACGCCTAGTATACTGTTTGATGGAAGAAGTGCAGAAACAGAAGTCAGGCTGCCTAAGGAACACTCTTCAGGTAGTTCAGACTCTTCTACAAACACTTTCCATGCAGTTCTGGATCCAAGTAATCCCACCATTATCTAAGACCACCAGATCCTTAATGGAAAAACTGCTGCTAGCTACGTGTTCATTAGAATTGGAAATGGAGAGTCACTCTTCTAGCCTGGAGCCAGAAGGTGGGCTATCTTGGAGGCAGGGTTGATAGCTTTTGAATACCAGATGAAGTCTATAGATACAAGACTGGTGTCAAATGACAAGAGCCTTAAGCAGATGGATGAGTGTGTGTGTGCACTATAGGCTGTTATTAATTTACTAGCTAGAGATAATGCTGCTTTAAAATTAAAAATGAGTCATTGGAAAACAGCCCGAGAGGCCATAGCCTGCAGATTTCAGGCCTCCTGGCAGGCCTGCATTGTGGGGGATATGTTTTTTTGGAAATTAATGAAAATTAAAATTGCATGTTAGAAAGAAAGAAAATGTAATTGTTTCTCTTACTAGATATTTAAGCTATTCAGTCTGGATTTGTAATTCACAAGTGCATTTTCAGTAAAATGGAATAAACTAGTCATAGTAACTCACAGAAAAGATACACATGAGCAATGGCAAAGATGTATTAATGAGTTGTCAAGTGGCAAGATGTGGGGTTTATGTTTAGAACTATGCTTTTATTATTTTAGCATAACCATATACAAGGTCCTTCCTTTTCACTATTGCTCTGCATAGGACTTCTCACTGCTGTTGGGTTATGTTGGAAATAGCACTTTTCCTCTACTTTGGTCTTGGGATGAAAATTTCCTGTCATATCTCTTGCAAGAGTGTCAATATATTTGCATCTCATAACATAGACGGGGCTGTCTCATTGTTTTGTTGCTCCAAATACATGACCAGACATCAGATTCAGTGTAAAATTTCTGAGAGTCCAGGTTGATAAAGAAATAACTTATCTCCAAAGGTAAAAAAGAGAACAAGTACACAAGTGTATCACTTCTCATGCTAGTTTCTGAGGGCTACCATCTACTATGCTG
The DNA here is from genome assembly GCF_000687285.1 of Phaethon lepturus. NCBI lineage: Eukaryota > Metazoa > Chordata > Aves > Phaethontiformes > Phaethontidae > Phaethon > Phaethon lepturus. The sequence continues at coordinate 315,116 of NW_010562833.1, forward strand.
TCTAGAACTTACTGGGGCACTCGCCACCATCTAATTTAAAGAAAACAATGAAGAATTCAAACAGTCTGCTGTCCAGAGAGGCTGGACTCTGTCCGCCTGTATTGCCAAAACTGCTCTTGATCCCTACAAGTATTTATGTATCAAAGGCACTCTAACAACTTAAGTCATTGCCTTACAACCAGATGCTGGCAGACCTGAAAAACATGCTGTAGGAAACACAACCCTAAAACCTAGCTGATTCCTTTACTATTACCACCTATCCAATGTAGAAATAACAATGCCTAACACTTTTATGGGACTTTTTGCCTCTACAGGTGTTGGTGCCCATTGAGTATCATTATCCCAACAATCACAAAGACACAAAGGAACAAAGTGATATATCAGTTAGCAACAAAGTCAGAAGAAGAATCCAGTCCTTGTGATGCCCAGTCCTGTACCCTTACAGCTGGAACGCAGGGCTCACATAGTTTTTAGATTCATACCACCACTGAGCTGATGCAGAAAGCCCACTAGTCTGCTCCAACATACTCTACACTGACTCAGCACCATTCAGCTCAGCAGTATTACTGATGGTTCACATGCATGCGAACGAGGGCAGAATCAAATACGGGACATTTTAGGAGATCTTCTTCGAAGCTTAAAAATAAAAGAGAGGAAAGAAGGGCAAGAATATGCATACAGTGAATTAAGTTATCCTGCATAATATACTGCAATCAAGGTCACGTATAAATATTTATGTACAGTGCACTGCCCGTGCAGTATTGTACCAATTCCTCTCAGACAGTGACAGAGACCTCTGTGCACCAACTGGCATTTTTCAGCTTTAGAAAACGCGAAGACAGAAGTATCAACCATAGAGACTTTAGTCACAAACATGTCCAGATATTTCAGTGCAGCAGCAGCTATGTGAAAGCCCTTCTTGTTCCCACTTGAAGGTGAAAGGCTGACTTTACAAAAAAGTTTCTCTGGTTTTTTTTTAGTCCTATACAACACCACCTGTCTCATCAGCAGGACCACTCTAAAGGGATGGGCCTCAAGGCACCTCAGTCCCAAGATTCTCCATGCCTCATTCTTCATCCACGCTGCTAGTAATGTACCATCACTGGCACAGTTACACCTGAACACTCTGGTGCTGCCAAACACCTGGCTTGATTTTCCACTGTCCAAATGAAAAATAAGCATAATCTGCTTTTTGAGGATACAGCAAATGAGGGAGTTCATGACAAATTGTGTTGGTTTATGCAGAATAGTGATAATAAGATACAAATGAGAATTTTTTGCTTAATGAATAATACTAATCACGTTTCAACAAATGCTGTGCCCTTCTAATTAGAGAGAATGCATAAAATCAGCTTAATTTATTTGTGACTAGTTATACATAGTTTAAATATTTACTAGAGATTTACTCTAACGTTTGAAATTATTTTAAATAGTTCTTGCAGTAAAAGCAGACCTAGTAATGTAAAGGAAGTTACAAGTCTAACTTCTGCCCTCCCTTTCGTTATGCAGCGTGTGATGTATACCCTTGGTTTTCAAGATGCAAGAGAAAGGATATTATTGATTTACATGCTAATTCTCCAACTGTTACTAATTTTCTTGATTCCTGCTTCCAAAGTTGCACTTCCAACATTCATCACTGTAGTACACTAGAGGGGCTGAGCATCTTTTTCAATAAATTACAGGAACTATGACTAATTATAGTGATATTAACTATGCAAAGTAATGTGTAACTTAAAATGGATACGTTTATCATTTCAAATTATGCTTTTGACTCTTGATGGCCTAATACATGGATGCTTTTCTTTTTTTTAATACAGATTATGAACTGTGATTTTTTTTTCTAAATCTGTTTCACAGATATAGGCATACCTTGTGAATTTGATGAATGGAAATAAATCATTTACATCCCATAAAATGCTTAGTGGGTAGAGGACAAGATTAGTACCAAGGGCAAGTAGGGGCAAATCCTGATTGTTTTAGCAAAGCACTCAGGATTCAGCTTGAACGGTGCCATTAGCATGTATTTGGCCCACAGGATTTATACCATATACTTTATGTCTTCCTAATGCTACAAAGCTAATAGTGCAAGTTGCTTGGCTGACAATACCAGTAGTGCCTAGCATTCAAAGCAAAACTATCAAGCGTAACCGGCTTTCACAGTATGCGAAGTATGTTGCAAAGGCTTAAGATACAGAAGCTTTAAAACAATGGCAGTGCAGTTGTGCCCACTGTAAGAACTTTGCATCGCAGCAGGGCTTTTTAGCTTGCATGCTTATTGTTATAGTTCTCCTTCCAGTCTAGAAGAAATGCAGCCTCTGTCATCTCGGCCATTTTCACATTACCTAGTATTTCATGGTACAGAAGTATAGCTCTTAGTAAGCACACAAAATTAAGGAATAACATAGGCTGGTATGTTGCAGAGACACTGTCATAGGAAATAAAGCAGTACAGATGGACAGTGTCTAGATTTCTCTACAGAGTTTGCAGGAACTGACCATCAGAGACCAAAGAGTTTGGACAGACCCTTCCATGAAGTTAAGACTATTCTTTTCCACTATGCCAGAATATTCTACACATTATTCTCTTAAAAATAATGCAGACATCTTCAGGGGCTTACCAGAGGAACATCCGCACTTTAGACCTCTGCCGTTAGTTTCCTACTTAGCCAATATCTTCACTTGTTCTTCTGAGTATTGGAATGGATGCTCTTGTGCTTGGATGATACTATCCTTAAAAACCTGCCACCTTTCCTGGGCATAGTTGCACTTCAGAGCTGCCTCTCATGGGATGTGACCACTAGTTTACTTAATCAGTCAAAGCTGTCTCTCCTACAGCCCAGGAACAGCACTCTGCCACTCTCCTTCCTCATTGCCTTCAGGATCTTGAACTCCACTATTTCACGGTCATTACAGCCAAGGCTACCAGTGATTACCACACCCTCAACCAATCCGTCCTTGTTAGTGAACAGCAGCAGATCCAGCTGTGAATCATCCCAGCTGGCCCTTCTAACACCTGTATCAAGAAGTTATCCCTGCCACCCTCCAGAAATCTTTTTGACTGCTTGTCTGCCATCCATTAGATGTCAGTTCTTCCAAGGTAAAGGAAGTTTAAAATGAGGTTGCCTTCATTAAAATGCCTTCAAATGTTAAACAAAATTACTAGCGTTTTAGTTATGCAGTCTTATAATACTGAAGTGGAGCTTTTGCATATAGTTGTAATGGCAGTTTATGGCAGCTTGAGCACCTGCAGTGCTAATCTCCTACCCACTGGAAAACAGGCAATGAGTTACCTTATGATTCAATGAGACATCAGTCAAAAGCTTCAGCGCTGCACAGCAGAGTACATCAGGCCACTACATCATTCAAAAGACAACAGAAAACACAGGAAATACCATCAAGGAGATTATAGGTAAACGTACCTCTTTCTATATCTACAGAAAACCTGAAAATCTAGCACATTGTTTTGTGGAAGTTGGAGAAGCTTTAGGGAAAATTTTGCTGCATTATCATCACAGCTGGACATATGACTTATGAAGAGTAAGTATTGTCCAGCACTTCTAATCTATTTTTACTAATATTCTTAGGCTTCAACATCTCATTTCTTCTCATCTTTGCTGCATTGGGAAAAGCTGGGCCAGCTAACTGTCGGTTTTGTGTTGCACAACTAGTGCCTCTTCTGATCAGTGAAAAATGAATATTTAAGTGGACATCACCAATAGAATTAAAACATAAATCAATCCCTTTTTAATGATTCTCTCTTGCGGCTGAGCTGTTTGTCAGTTGTCTTGGCTGGCTACGTGCTATAAACACCCACTAAAGATAATTTTGGCTCTTAGAAACTGTACTGGTAACGAGGAGGGAAATCAGCCACCCTTCCTCTCATAAGAGGAAATGAAATGCTCTTCCCAGAGGCCTTTAAAGAAGGCCTTTCCCACTACACAACTCCCAGGAGGGTTCCTTCCACTCAGACCTGCTTACTGCATCACCGTGATTATCGCACCAGCCCTGCTTCCTGCTTCGCACAGCCTTGCCTCACGTCACCAGGAGGGACAGAATGCCACTTAGGCTCCTCTTGCTTCTGAGGAGACTGCTAGATGCAGGGGCATCAGTGATGTCTGCTCTGCTTAGACAGTCTTCTCTCATTCCTTGTCCCTACTCCTCCATTATTCTCCAGCGTATCACGTAGTCTTAAGACCTGGCCCTGGTATGGCAGTCTACCTTCTAGGTAGAGCTACTACCTGCACAGTCTGTACACCTCAGCTGGTCCCTAAATGCTGACACATGCCTGGAAGAATAGGAAGAGGATTTGAAAAACTGAGTCTTGAAAGAGTTTGAATGTGCTAACGTGTTCTCTGGAAACTCCAAACACAGCACAGGCTAGAACCAGAGAATAATTTGTGTTGGAAAGCACCACAGAAGGTGATCTCACCCAACCCCTTGCTCAAAGCAGAGTCAACAAGAAAAGGTTTAGTCAAGTTCTAAAAATAAGCAAGTAAGCAGAGTCCACAACCTCTCAGGGTAACTTGTTCCAGTATATGATCATTGTCATGGCAAAAAAAAAAAAAAATCCTTATATCTAATGAGATTGTTTTGTATTCTAACTTTTGTCTGTTGCCTTTCATCCTGCCCATGTATACCTCTGAGAAGAGTCTGTCTCTGTCTTTTCTAGATTCTCCCATTAGGTAGCTGTAGACAGCAATAAGATATCCCCTCAGCCTCTTCTTAAAACTGAGCAAATCCAACTCTCACCCTCTCCTTCTATGTAATGCGCTCCAGAATATTTCGTATATAGTGGTTCTGATTACTAAAAAAAAAGACAATTCAAAGAAGCTTTGGTAGAAGACAAAATTCTGAGACTATTTAAAATCAGAAGTGAAAATCACTTACTAGCATCATTTACAATTTTAAAGCACAGCTCACAGCTGTCCCAGTTATGTTCTTATCAATCTCTTCTGGACAAGTATGCTCAAGTCCTTTACCTCATCTAATGTTTTCTAATTCTCCTCTCAAGAAAATTTACTCTCAGGAAGTCATTGAGAGTTCACAATCTAATTAAATGAAAACACTGTATGATAAAATTTACCACAGATGCATCAACCATGCTCTTTACGTAGAGCTCAGAGATTCTCAAATTTTAAAACTCCTGATCAAAATCTAGGCCACTTTAGAAACTCTTCAAACAGTATGTCCAAAACAAGGAATATGAAGTTCTGCCCTTGTAACGGCTTCTGGATTTCAACACACTTCATTACCATTATCACTTAGAATAACGCATAGCTTAACCAATAGGTTAAAATGAAAAGTTCATCTACAATTCAAAACATTTCATGTGACTGAAACTATGTATGCACTTTGCTTGGGCATTTAACTCACTTTGCAGGGCAAGGTAGTAATTTAAAGTTCATAATAACTGAACTACTACCGGGTGTAAAATTCCACACCACTATAAAATTGTCCTCTTTGTAAACAGGAACTCTATGTTGTGTTCTATGTTTTTAATATTATATTTACCAAAAAAGGAATTTCAGCATTGGGGATCAGAATCCCAGACCTGATGTTTAACTGTATTATGATTAGATGTGGTCTGGTGAAATGCTTTTTCATACTGTACTCTGTTTCCATAGGTCTTCTTAATTTCAATTGTATTTAACTGTAAAATTGAAAAATTTAGACATTTATGTCTAGATCTGCCCTGGTCTACTCTAGGAGTCTCAGAATTCTAAATATTGTTCCACTAACTTTTTTCCCCCAGTTATTCCAGTTTTTTGGTCACACAAAGATACAATAAAACTGTAAACATATATACTTGAAAAGCAGCTGGAAATCTACAGCCTGCTCTTCTTTCCAATGTACATCAATTTAGAGACAGAAGACTAACAAATGAATTTGTCTTGCAGGGGTGGAAGAAAGCCAAAGCACTGCCACCATTTTATACTGTGTGGAGAAGCAAAGTTCTTATATTTGAATAGGATTAGACAAGGATAGGGAGGCACAGTATGACTAACAGACTACAGACATGATCCTTTGGGGTCCAATTGCAAACAGGAGTTCTAACGCAGAGTTACTGAGGCTCCTAATTGAGACCATGAATCTCATCCAAAGTCATACAGGTAGCCATTGTGGAATGACCATGTCCTCCTACATTCACCAATATCACCCACAACTGCTAAGATCCTTCCTAATTTTTCTAAGCTTTTCTAAGCTTTCCTGATCATTGCACTGCTGAGAATGAACCAAGATTCACAACTGGGTGGGCAGAATGAATGCTTAGGAGTCCTGCTTCTCTTTCTCCTCATTGTAAATTCCTTTAGATCAACCATCCGACGTAACTGATTATACCCAAAAAAGCACTGAATGATTTCCAGGGTAGTGATGCACAGCCCTTACCAATGCTTTTATTTTAAAACTCAAAGATACAGAAATTGGTATTTAAAGAGTGCTTCCTGGAGAATTTATAACATCCAAATCTCCCACATTGAAAACAGTGAGGTTTCTTGAAAGGAATGAAGAAATATAGCCATTTAAATTGTGCAACATAATTAAAATACTCCTAACTAGCTACTCCTTGAGACGAAAAATTCTACAGTGTCACAGATGAAATCTCAGTTCCTCCTTAGACAGATTTTAAATAAGGCTTAAGTGGGATATCAGTGACTGACTGAAATATGCTCATGTTTCCTTAGCTTCTCCAGAGAGGATTTCCTCTGATTCTAAATAGGAACAGTCTAATGGCTTTCACTCAACTGTGTTTCTGAACCTAAAGAAAGTAGGCTCTCTTCCCTGACGTATTCCTTTGATCTGATATTAAGAGACATTCAATTGCCTGTAAATTCTTTCATTTAGCCACTATATATTCAGATGTACTGTGTACCAGAACTCTGGCTTCAGAGGGAGTGGAGTATGCTGGAAGATTGCATCTATGTACAGTCCAGCATCTTCATCAATGATATATTACACTAAAAGGCACCAAATACATCAGTATCAAGTGTCCTGCACACATGAAAATTGTCAGGCCCATTTTACAAAAGTAGACGTGCCAAAGTGCAGCCGTGCCCAGCTGCCTGAGCAAGTAAATTTCTTTGCTCTAAACAGCTGGACTCAAAGAGCAGGGCTGATGGCAAAAGCCAAGGGGCAAAGCTGTGCAGAGAGTGTAGAACTACCAGGGCGCACTGGAGTTCAAAGCAGGGGGAGGGATTAATTCCATGCTGTGCATGTGAGTGACAGCAGTTGCAGTGTGACATTATAAGGACATAAAGACATGGATACAACTATTACCTAGGCACAGCACAAAAGTTTCTGGAGTGAAAATTTTTTGAAAGCCCACGTGAGTTCCTATGAAGTTCTTTTCACAAGTGTTGTGGTTTAATGCTGCAGGTAGCAAACACAGCCACATAGCCATTTGCTCACCCTCCCTGCCTCGGTGGTGTTGGGGAGAGAATCAGAAAAAAAAAGGCAGAACTCGTGGGTTGAGATAAAGACAGTTTAATAAGACAGGGAGGAAAAAAAAAGAAGACGAATGATAAAAGAAAATACAAAACAAGTGATGCACAACACAATTGCTCACCACCCGCTGACCCATGCCCAGGTAGTCCCTGAGCCGTGGCCCCTTCCCAGCCAACTCCCCCAGTTTATATACTGAGCTTGGCATCCTATGGTATGGAATATCCCCTTGGCCAGCCTGGCTCAGCTGTCCTGGCTGTGTCCCCTCCCAGCTCCCGTGCAGCCCCAGCCTACTTGCTGGCAGGCCAGAGCACAGGAAGCTGAAAAGTCCTTGATGGCTTAGCAATAACTAAAAACCTCAGTATGTTATCAACATTTTTTCATCCCAAATCCAAAACACAGCACTATACCAGCTATCAGAAAGAAAATTAACTCTATCCCAGCCAAAACCAAGACAACAAAGCAGCGCTTTAGATCTTTCAGTGTATAAACTGTTCATGTCAAATATTAGCCTGACTCTGGTAGAAATTATGCTGAAATTCAACTTTCTGTATTACTCAAATGTATGTGGACCCTCGTCATTTCAATAAAATGGTCAAATTTCTGTCTCCTTGAACCTTTCTTTGCAGTACAACTTGCATAGAAACACCAAAGTTTTCATGACTATCCTGGGTATATAATAGCAGATTTCTAGGAAAGCACAGACTGAAGGCTTTTGATGAAAATGCTGTTCTATCAGGCCCAAGTTCTCTGGAGACTAATTCACTTGGCCAACATGTAAGTCAACCCAGTTCCAGGCTGCCACATGCAGACTGCTTCTAGGACTTCCCTTGGTTCATTTAAAGTCTGTCTATGCTCTCCTGCATGCCATGGTATGGACGTTGAACAGAAGCCGGCCTATAGCAATTCTTCTCTGCTTGCTGTTCATTTTTTAAAACTTATTTTCCCTTTTTGAAAATACCATCCCTGCAGCATCCTTCAAATCACATTTCTTCTCAACGTTAACAATAAAGCTGATAAATCTGAACAAACAGGAAAAATGTCTTTTACTTTCACATTGTGCAAATAACATTTTTTAAATTACAATAACTGTTCCCATATGGCTAGCACCAGGTCCTGCCCTATTATCTGAATCCCTCCTCCTATGGAATGTGCCTAAAAGTACCTTCTTGGTAGAGGTAAAGGCTCTAAGTGGCCAGAGCTGCTCCCACTCAGACTAGCTGGCAATTTGGCCCAGAATTCTGGTCCAGCATCACTTACAATTTCAGTTTAAAACAGGTTAATACTTATGAGTAAATGGTACCTCAGAGTTACGAGAGGTATCACACTACCAATGTGCATTCACAGCACAGATTCCAGAATACTCCACTCCAGTTTCTTACTGCTGCTGATCCCATTTAGCATGCTAATTCCAACTCCTACCGAAACGGCAGGAAGACAAGACTCTAACTTCTAATGATTCATTTCTATATCACTGAGGCCATTTCAGCTCACTGAAATGTTCATTCAGAGAAGTTTTCACTACTCTCTGGTTAATGTGGCAGCTAATGTCCTTGAGCTCTATGATCCTCTGTCCATTTAAAAATGTGGGGAAAAAAATGGGTTGCCCTTATTTAGGATAAAATCTCCGAGTCGATCATTTGAAAAATCTTCATTTGCAGTTGCTCAGGTGGATAGCGAAACCATTTCCTGAATAACATTGCTCGCCTTTCAGACTCCTCTCGATGTTAGAAAGGCTATGTTAATTCTGGATCAGTATTCTTTAATAAGACAGCACAGCAGTAAACACCAAAAATAAGAGTTTCATGCTTAAGGTACTACATACTAGAAAAATTTAATGTTCTATCAATGTTTCTTGCTGTTTTATAGTTACCTGATAAATGTTAGACTTTCAACTCCTTCTATGTCCTAAGCATTCATTACATTTACACATTTTACAGTTCTCTAGTATTTTCGTAATACATTTTCCTGAATCAGCTGATGACATTTAATGGAATGTTTAAGACACAATATAAAACCATAAATGCTTTTGCTTATTCTGGGGGAAAAAACTGTGCACGTAGATTGCTTTTCAAATTAAAAACTATGTTGGTGTACCCAGCATTTTTGCTTCTGCTATACATATTACAATATAACTAAATGCTTCTTATGCAATACTGCAGCATAAGTACAAATAACAAGCATTTGTACTTTACAAGCAAGCTATATGATTAAGGAGCTATTAATGAAGTGAAACAAAACCTCAGTGCTAGAATGTAATAGTCCATGAAATTCTTATGGGGAGAAAGGGAATCTGCAGTGAATAAATATTAACCTAAATGCTATAGAAAACATAAAGCAAACAAAAAAAAAAAGCATTTTTAAAGCCAAAATTTTGGTAAAAACTGCTGACTACTTAAGGAAAGTCTATTTGCATACCACAGGGCTCCATCTGCTGTGGAAAATATAAGCTGCAAGAATGATTTAATATTTAATAGAAGTAGTGGCCGTTGTTAATTATAATTTGCACATTTACAAATCAGCACTGATAGCAATACAAATTATGAAATATAAGGGTGTTATGCTGGATACTGGGGAAAATAAGATGACAGACAAAGTTAATGGAGTATCCCTAACAACAGCTCTGTCAGAACACATCAGAGAACTAATCCAGTTACAAAGAGCCTGCAATGGAAAATCTATTTAAAATATTAAAATGCTGTTTGGTAAAAGCTTTTTCATAGTGCATTTTACTTAAACAGTTGCTTATTGCTCATGGGTCATTAGCGGTACACCCAGATGCATTCTGCAAACTGCCGTTTGAAAGAACAGTAGAAATTAAATAAGAAATATATTTCTGCAGCATTTTTCCTGAAATCTAGAATCAGCTTACTGGAGATTACAGACAGAAAAATAATATCAGCTACTTCCAAGATAGGTGCTTTTGCTGTTACAATAACTAGATATTTCCTTTCCTACAGAAAAGTAACATGCTATGGAGAACTTTTGAAAAATGTTCCAGCCCTGGAAGGCACTCCAAGTGGATTAAGAGACAAATATGCAGAGAGAGTCATTCCAATACCATAGGCCTGGTTCTAGCTTAAGACTTAACATTACTTTGATTTCAACACCGAAGCTATAAATTGATTCTTATTTAGTAAAAGCACTAAAATTACCATTGATTGTTTTCATTAATCTTCTGTTTCTCCTCACTTTTCTCATCATCATGTAATATGGATTACAGATAGAAACCATTAATGCACAGATGCTTTAATAGCAACTTTGCCCACTGAGTCATTCGTGCTGCTACTGATTTCTCTGTTTTAACATCAGGTAGGTGGTCTGTAATATAACCCATGAGGCAACCCTAACCTCATTTAATTCAACAGATAGCTTAGCAGTTACATCACCTACTAGATACAAGGCAAAAGTAGATACGAGGCAAAAGCCCCTAATGTTCCCAGTACACAGTTCATGATAATACATATAAGCCAATTCTGCTCCTGTACTACAGACAAATCATATTCAGTCTGTGGAAAAAGACACAATAGCTGTCTCCTTAAAGTCCAGCAGCTTAAGAATTACATACTAGTCTGAAACTCTGTCCATGGGTCACCCTAGACTGATCTAGCAGTGACTAGCTTACACATTCTGCTGAAAGAAGTCAAGAGTATCACATTTCAGCTGCAGCTTCTTCTGTCCATGTGTATTGGATTTTCTTTTTATTTTGTGTCCACAAAAGGAAGGACGTGGAACTAGGCAAGATGTCTCTTTCTACATACATTGGTGGAAATGGTCTGGGGAACCAAAACTGCTGTTACAGGGGCACAACACTCCAGTTATGACACAACCATGAGCCTACAACAATCTTTCTGTTCCTTCTGTTATGACCGAATATGGTTTGTTTTCTGATCAGAAGAGCTGCATTTAGTCTTCACCTTGTTACTAAGCCCACTAGCTGGATATGTAAACATAGGAAGTTAGCATTTGTTTTACTGGAGTCCAATTTAAGACACTCTTATATGTATTAACTTCAGTCACACAGTGTCAGTACCCCTCCAAAAAATGTTATTCTTGGGCATCGAATGAAAAGCAGTATTCCAGAATGTTAAAATGTTAAAAACATCACCCTGTGGTGCAGAATCAGTATCTGCCCATTTTCAGCTCATCACTTCCTTTCCTTAGTTGTGGCTTTCTGTAAACAAATCATTCTCACACATCCATGCCTGCAAAAGGAGGAAAGATAGATTTTGCTATTTTTGACTCTGAGTCTCTATTTATTGTGGTGCAATCAGAAAGGTGATTATAATACTATCAAAATTAACACCCAACAATTGCATAATGTACTCATGTTGGGGTTTTTTACCAACCTATTTCCTTGTGCTTTTTGGGGTCTGTAAGGATCACCAGCTCTTTTACAAGACGTGTGATGATGGGGGAGAAAAATGATCCAGAGTTTTAGGCAGCCTGTTCTAGGGCAAGCTGCCAAGACCTTATTTGACCACTGATGCCCTAGTCTATAGTAGTTGAGGGCAATCTCTGCTTTTTGTTAGGTTATAATTCTACTTCACAAAGAAAAGATGTTGCAAGACACAACACTGATTGCTGCAAGTTTCTCTCTTTTGCAAAACACAAAAATCTCTGATTAGCAGAAGAACCAAGACATGAAAAATAAAAATAAAATGGTTCAAGCAGAGAATGCAATTTTGTTTTAGGAAAAACAGACCAAAATAACATCACTTTCAGATATTTTTACATCCCTTTTGTGCTATGCCAGCAGTGCAAAGGGGACATAAAGACTATCTTAATACATGGCTGAAAATGTCCTTGTCATCAGAGGCTCCTTAGACCACTACAAAACCTAGATCGCCTGATCTCAGTGCGTGAGTACTATGCAGAACAGGCCTAAGAAGCACAGCAAGAACATGAAATATCTCTTCAGCATGGTTAGTGGAGCAATTCTTTGGCAGCTGTTAGTCAATTTGGCAATGTTATCTCTATTTATACTACAGACTGTTTTTTCCTTCAGCAATCTCTAGGGTCAAGGCATCAGAAAAGTGCAGAAAAATCACCAATGTACCTATTGTTTTTCCATTGTGTCAAATGTTGATCTACTAAGCATATGAAATTCCATCCTAAATTGTGCAGAAGGACAATTAATGGTTTACTAAACCATTATTACTTCATATATGCTGCGGAACAGAGCAGTGTACAATATTCTGGGGGATGGGTGGAGAAATAAGAGAATTAAACCTCCTTACAGGTAGCAAGTACTAGCACAGTCCCTCTGTGTTCATCCTGGCCCGCTGAGCCTGTGTCATTTTAACATCTACATGCTCATTTATTATGCCATTGGTCATGTCAAGCAGGCACATAAGTTGCGATTTCCAGAGACTAAATAACTCCCATTGACCCCTCAGAAATCCCTTTTGTAGTAAACATTTTCATTCTGGTTCAAATATACACTCCACAAAACACATCTAACAAATTTATGGGTGTTCCTCCAAAGTCAGCAAAGCATTTTCACACAATAGCCCGCAATGAGTATAAGAACCTGCTCTGTTTACCAGGCATTGTAATCTCTTGCTCAGAAAACATGAAAATAGAAACACATGTAGTAGATTTCCTTCCCCACTTGGTCTCTTGATAGCAGCACAAAAAGAATAGATGGTTGCATGGATGGTAAAGATGTTTCCTTTTGCATAATCATATTGTACTTGGCCAGGATAATTAAAGGTTCTGTGATATAGACACCACTATTCCCTAGTCCTGTAGGTCAGACTTTCCTGAAAGGTACCTAAAACCCAAGTTCCAGCAAGTACATTTTGTGGTAAAGAGAAAGCAAAGTAGCTAGAATGGCACTTTCTGAAGATCGTGTTCTACAGGATGACAGGCACTCAGCTCCATGGAAATTCATAGCAACGTGTCATCCCACACAAACAGTAATTTATATAGTCCTTGAGACTAATTATATTGGAGATCCCTCCAAATCCTGGAATGTCTCATAGCTATAAAAGTGCAAGGAGTGGCCAACAATAGGCGGCTAATGCAGAAATTGGGCTTGAACAGTGGCAGAAACTGGACTTGAATGTTGGATTTGAATGCTTCCTGCAGGCCACAGCGCGGTTAGTTAGGCTTATGAGGTTTAGCCAGTAGCCACATCAGATTAGATCTGAATGGTGTTCTCTAGGTAAACAACTTCGTCATCGCCTCTCAGTGACAAGCCATTTGGACCTGTGAGAACTGTACTTCAATAGGCTCAGGCAGCAAATATTTTCTCTGGACTTCTTGACTTGAAGTTGACCAATATAATGTTTTTAATCTTTGCAAAATAAACCACCATGACATTTCAAGCTATGATACAATATTCTTTAAGATACTAAGGAAAAATAAAGTTGCACTAATTATGTTCATAGGTTGTTTTAAACTTGCAATATGTGCAGGAAAGACTGACCCGGGCTCTTTATTTCGCTGCAGTTTACCAAGGAGTGAGATACAAGGGACAGAAGAGAGTCTGCCATTCAGGAAGTACAAATTTAAATCCAGGTCTTTTAGGGTGTCCTGTATCATGCAAGATTAGAAACTCAGACCAAACTACATGCATCCTACATCCCTAATGTCCTTGCTCTAAGAATATTTTAAAATATTCTCATTTATTTAAACATGAACTTCCGAATAACAGAAGTTATAGGGAAATGCACAAAAAAAGGCAGTAAGCCATCACGTAAGAGCTCAGTGATGTCACTCATCAAATAATCAGCTTTGATTGTCTTTCAGGAAAGTGAGATGAAAGCCATTAATGTTTTATACAGTTACAGAAGTAGAGAGCAACAGTACTGAATAATTGTTAATTGAAAGCAAATCTGCAGCTGCGATGAACTCTGAACACCTACCAACCTCTGGGTATGAGTCAGCTGAAAGAAACTGAATTGTTAAAGCCTACCACCCAAAACGTAATCCAAAATCCTAATTTCTCCAATTTCTGACTAAAACGAGCCAAACCTCATTTTCAGTATTTAAGTATGTAGGTTCCTCTTTTGCTCACATGGTTATTTATGGATTTGCTTACATTCTGTTAAAATCAACAAAATCGGGTGTGTGCATAAAAGCACATTCTTAAGTGCCTTGGTCAGAAGACTGTTGTCGGTTGAAATGAAATCCCAAGCCACAGCAGACCTGGCCATCACGATCCATGTTCCCAGAGGTACTGCAACCCCAATTAGTAAACATCATGTCTGTCGTTTGGCATGTCATCAGCAGTTTACCTGGGATGGTGCTATGTAATCAGCCCAGTGAGGTTACCATCCTAGCGTCCAGGCCAGAGCCCCGAGACAAGCTCGTGTAGACAGCACAGCTACTATCAGCTGTATTAGCTAGTCTAGGAGCCCCAGAGAAGTACAGAACCTTTACAGAAACAGCCTACAGAGACAAGCTCAAAGAATCACCTCTAAATTGTTGCCCTATTTGATAAAGACCAAGAACAGAAATTGCAACACTGGTCTCATCTAATACACTGACTAATAATTTATGTTCCAAAGTATAAATGCAAGTGTTCTAGTGTACCCAGAGAAAAAAATCCCAACTACTTTTGGACATTTAACTAAACACGTCAACAATTCTTTTCTTCTGGCGTTATGCTTTATCTAGCACCATATCTGTTTACAGAATCAGCTGGGACTAGCTTGATTCACAATTATATTGTTTTATCTTTTGAGAAGTTCTCTTCTAACTTGCAAAAATTATATAAATAAAGTTACCTGATAGATAATGTCTTAACTAGGCACAGATGCATGTGTGTGAGGAAAATACAGCAAAAAGGAAGTTATCCAACTGGAAAAAAAAAATCCGAATATACACTGTCATAAAAATAAAAGTGTGGCTGCCAAAACTGTGCCTTTTTATTTTGTCAGCGAGTTTCTTCTATATGCTTATTGATACCTCCACTTCTCATACTTACACTACTGCCATATAACTCCAGCCATGACATTCATCCATGTTGTTTACTTGTGGCATCCTTCACTTCCTAATGGGTCTTTTCTCTTTATTTAGATCCAACATAAAAGCATCCTTTCAAGTTTGTTTTTAAAGAGGAAAACAATTTCCCCCAACTGAATCAATTAAACATCTAATATAGGTGCCTAGACTAGAGCTTTAGGCTTTTCATCTAGTCAGGGAACATTCAGAGGCGCAAAAGAGCTCTGAATATTTTCCTTGAAGTTCCACTAAAATGTCACTATGCCCATAAGCCAGTCACTTACACCACACACCCACAGCTAGACCCCTAACCGTATTTTGAAAAGATGGGGTGAAATTTTCAACAGCATTGACCTAACTTTACTGCAATTTAAGTCATAGGAATTTTATCATTAACTTAAATGCGACCATGTAAGGCAATGCTAAGTGCTTCAGAAAATCCCATCTGTAATCTCCTTTTAAATTGATGGTTAGGAAAACTGGACCAAAACCCAAGTAGCTTTACAATCATTGCTTATTTTAAAATCTATACATCAGCAACGTGTGAACATGATATAGTCTGCGCACATATAAGAATAAATGCATGCATACATATAAATGAACTGAATTTCTGTGTTGACAGATTATTTGCCAAGTTAAAGCCAAATGTGATTTGAAATTACCACAATATTACAGTGAATAAAGAGGATTTATAATGGAAATACTGAAAGAACCTCTGTAATAGTGATCCTACTAGGCACTGCTATAACAACATATATTTCACTCTTTTCAGATAGTGCTGTGTTTCTCCTTTCTCTGAACGTTTGAGAACAGTAAGTGAAATGTTAATTTTTTAAAGTCAGAACCATCTAGCTAAACCATCCAAATCATTTTTGTATACAGAGATTTTACTTCTAATCTTTCTCTGCAAGCTGCTTTGTTAAATCCTAATGACAACTTTCATGCATAATGCATAAAATAAACTTTACCAATATTTAACACACTTTTATAAACATATAAAACCCCTTTAAAAGTGAGATGACACACTGCAGGGCATGCAGTTGCAGTACATTGGGAAACCACACTTCCTAAATGACTGAAGGCATCTGCTTCATACCATTAATTTCTCAACATCGAACACATGTAGTTATCTCAGAATCGCAGTGCATCGTATTATCTATCTTTTTTTTATTAATAGACATGCACATTTTTTGCATGTATAATATGCATGCTGTTCAAATCTACAGTCTTTTTTCTTTTACTCTAGGAACGTTTATATTTCCTAAATGGGGAGAGAGGAAGATACCTTCTTACTTTATCAAAACACTTTATATTAGCAAATAAATACCTATAAAAATATGTGCTAACAAGGAATCACTCAAAAATGGATGCTATAAATCTTCCTTATTCAAGAGGCAAAGAAATCAGAATAATAACAATGTATCACTAGCCTATGTCACTGAAATGATTTGTTTTACTCCTTTAATCTTTACCATATCTAAACTGACTATAATAAATGAATAATTACTCCGAATACAGTGGAGTTAATTGAAAATCTGCTTGAAGTATAAAACCAAGAAATCATAACAACAAATACAAGGTTTAGCAAGTGTTTAGGAACTTGTCTTTGTCAATAATTTTTAAGGTTCAGTGTAAATGATACTGTTTACCATCGTACATCATCTAACATTACTCCAGAAAGTCATGAATTATTTCAGACTTCCTATGAATATTAATAGTCTTTAGAGTCATGGTATTTCATCAGCATACACCCAAGTATTAAAGTCTTACGGGGTTTGACTTTTCAAAATGAAACCAATTTAATTCGAGTTTGTTTTATTCTCAAAGCCTGATTTCTAAGTCCAGAGAGGGTGTACGCTTTCATGCGTGTGAAGCTCAGGCTTTCCTCGAATGTGAAAGGTATGTCACCTAACACAGGGACAGGCTGATTCTCAAAGCGCCCATCTGGACATGCACTTCCTATTGTGCAACCAAAACAATCGGAATCCTGAGAGAAGCATGCATTAGCATCAGGATAGGCAAAATTTTGTTGTTGCTTCCTGCTTTAAAAAACAACAAAAACAGCCTTTCCTTCGAGAACGTACAGTTGTGTATTAATCAAGAGGCTGAAAAAAAAAAAAGTATTGTCTGACAGAAGGCCGCTACTAGAAGATAAACTGCTCATTCTGTTGGCCAATGGAAATTTCCTGTTTCATCATCATCTAAAAACTGTAAGTCCAGAATCTGCAATGAAGCTGGGCAGCCTGGATGTGTCTTTCTTGGAAACAAACACTTAGTAATAAAGGCTTGCAAGAGAGTAAGTGCACTTACCCAGTTCTGTCTCCATTGAACCTGACCTGTGGATTGCTTGTTTCACCCCGACAACTGTTGTCATAAATTTGACTAGGGCTGAGGTTAAAAAGAAACATGGTGCGTAAAGTAGCTTCCACACAGAATACACAAGAAGGAAAGCTTCCACTCCTCCCATACACATTCTTTTTGCAGCACTGCTGTATTACTTTATTCATGACACAATCCAGAAGCACCAAATTTGAAATTAGGTTACCACAGTAGAGGGCAATACTGCTCTCAGGCAATCGCATGTGTCCTTAGCAAACTGCAGCACATATGCAAAAACTGCACAGGAAAGTCACTGTGTTGGCTGTAAAACAGGTTCTCTGTAATCAATAACTCCACTCATGTAAAAGGAAAAATCTACTTTAAGTGTTGCTATTATACCACTGTCATCTCCTACAGCAAACTCACTATTTACGTAGTATTGCAAACAATATAAATATATATTTACTGTATAGGTTATAACCAGCTTGCACTAACGGCATAGGAAACATTCTGTTATTTAACTCTGAGTTAAAATAACAAGCTACAAGACACAGCAGTGCCAAAAGTTCTTGCTGACAGTCATCGCATGCAGATGCTGTTGTTCCCTTTATGAAGACTTTCCCTTCTATTGGTCATATTTTCATCATCTCTCTCATGGTAGCCTCATGATTTTTGAGAACAACAATTCTTGCTTCTGAGTATATTTGCACACAGGACATATCTGTTATTGTGTGACAGATGTCTGACAAATCTGCATAAAGCTTCTTTGGAAAATACAAATTCTAAGAAATTTTGAATAGTCAGAATGTGCATCCTGGAAAAAGAACCAGTGCAGTGTGTGTGAACTCAGCCTTAGCAGATCAAACCTTACTAAATCCTTCATGCTGCAAATATTGTCAGTCCTGTCCCTGTACCTGAACTGGGAACTGGGTGGCTGAGGCAGCAAGGTCACCTTATTCCATTAGCCAGGGAGAGCTTTTTCTCTCATTAAGGCAAAATCCAGCAGCTGGACGCAGTCCTCTGAACTAACTTGCACTCAGATGGCATAGTGAGAGAGATACATGATCTTCCAAATACTTGCTTTTGGTAGAAGCAGGAAAAAATTCAAGACTCTTGGTTTCAAATCCAGGTTTCTGCAGGAAGTTCTAGCTTCTCACAGGAAGATTACCTTCTGTTCTTTTGCCTCCAAACACGTTCTATTCCTTGTTGTTCTGACATGCCTTTGCTACTCTTGCACTCCCTTACTTAACACCCATCCTCTTCAGTTCAAATCTTGTTTCCTCTACAGTATCTTTCATTTTTTCTCCCTCCCTCTACTTCTCATGCTTCCATTTCTGAGTCCAGCAGATTTTTCTGCTTTTCTCCATGTTCTGCTGGATTGTCTCAATGGAAAGTTCCCATGCCCAGCATCACAGTCACACCTGGAGGTGTGGGGACAATCTTGTTCAGCATCCCTACAGGCCTGGAGCATGGTATCTTCAGTGAGGATGAATTCTTCAAGGAATGTAAATAGCAAAAAAAAAAAAAAAAAAGCCCTACTCAGCCTGTAGAAGCAACAATTTTTTTTTATATGTGTAATAGGAACATATTTAGGACAAATTTTCACACCAGCACAACCCTGCCAAATTTCAACACCCATGGCAGAAAAAAAGCTTTTCAAGAACCAAGACTATTCTTCAGGCAGATAAAGAAATTGTCTCCTCAAAACCTTTTACTTGGAAATGACTAAAGTGTTAGAGCTTAATCATCAAACGTATTGTGTTTGGGACAGATGCTGGTCGTGGAAAATGCCAGCTGAGATGTTAAAGTTTGGTAGAGTTATAAATTATTAATTTAGCAATAGCAAGAAAAGACCATTATCAGTGGCATATTTCTAAACTCTGATGGTTGTGACAAGAAACATGATGAGAGACTCACACATAAACGTTGTGCTTTCAGTTGGCAACAAGGGACTCGGTGCTTATAACCAGAAAAGAATGAAGACCATGCAATCTAAAGAGAAAGAAGAATATGTCTTGTGTGGCACCGTGTCGGGGACCCTGAATCTTAAAAGGCAGAGGTTGTGACAGTGTGAGCTAAAGAACCCTGCAGGGCTGGAGCTATAGCGTCTAGCAAGTTTTGGGCAGAGATGAATGTGGAAAACTCATGCTTGGTAATCCATTAGAAACTGCCATTGCCATAGGAAATCTTGTCCTGTGACTATGGTCCCCTGAAGTTTGAACTCTAGGCAGGCTGCCTCTTATCCAATGACCACCTTCTGCCTGGCCAACTTCTGAAAATGGGAAGATTTTTACTTTAGGGTTGGTTTCCAATATCAGATTTTTACTGAAAAATTGCATTGAGAGAATGTCTTTAAAGATGGGAATTGAAGATGTTTGTTTGTCATTCAGAGAAAAGAGGAAAAAAATATTTAAAACTAGACATTAAAAATACTGTAAAATTTCCTTTAAAAAAAGTCAAACAAAAAGCCACGAATGGAAAGTTAAAACCCCTATCTAGAAATATACACCTCCTTGTCTCTCAGGAGAATAAATGCAGCACTACCATTCTGGTGTAAAAGAGGTGTAAGCAGATATAAAACCTGTTCTTCTGAGTTTAGTTTTCTTGACAAGGTGTATCATGCCATCAAGAGACTATCTTATTCTATTACAAGAATTGGTAAGGCCTATTAGCAGTCTGTGAAAATGATCCCTAATAAAAAGACTTCATAAAACAAGGAATTCTCTTGATAAAATTGTTATTGCATGATTGGACATGCAGTACAAGTTCACTTCATTGTACAGGAGAAAATCATATATATAGGACAAGATATGCCTTTTAGAAATCATGCCTTAAATCAGTAAAGAACGAAAAGATCCTTTCTTCTGAAATAATTTTACTTTTTCAGAAGGAAGCAGAAACATATCTATCAGAATAAGGATTATAACAAAGCAGCTGGAACACTGGAACCTCTGTAATATATTGCACATTTTAATCATGTTTGATACAACACTCTTTATATGGATATCAATTACACTAATGACTCTTACATAATACCCCTGGGTGCCTAAGGGATGTGTATTGTCACCTCCCTTTTGTCATAAAAATAGAGAGTAGTTCTATATACACACTAAAGTAGTTTCTTTCATTTTTATATAATGAATGAGTAACACTGTAAAAAAAGACATTTTATCCCATATTAGTTTAGCAAACAGAAGAGATTTCACATATGACAGTGCTAAATATACTCTTAAGCTGCTAATAAAGACAAAGCCTGAGGGGAAAAATTCTAATGATGAGCAATGCCAGAAGTTTTTATTTCTGGATCTAAAGTGAAAATGTTTCACTTAGGTATAGTTTTAGAAGCATCATAGAAGAAACCAGGATTTCCAATAATTTTTATCTCTAATAAAATCACTTGAATTAATTTCAGCATCATTATAGCACTGAAAAAATGCTTTTAAAGGTACTGTTATTTGCGTAACTTGTCTGTGTGCATTTTATTGAGTAATGAAAACTGAGAGGTTTCATCTGTAAATGATCTACACTTTCCCAAGCAATTGCCTAGAAAATACTACAGACTCAGTGGTAGTCTATAGAGAGCTGGCAGGACACAAGACTTTGATTTTTCTTATTCCCAGGAAAAGAACCAGAGAATCAGACAAAAACCAGTTTCATCATGGATTTGATGAATTTTAAAACAAGCACTTCAGCATTTTCGCTCTCTGAGATAGTACTACCTTAAACATCTGCAAAAATAAAGTATCCCCTTCCTACAAGTTTTCCTAATGCTTACATGGCAACACCACTGGGCAATGACAAATGTGCTGTTATGGTATGGCCACTGTCTACCATAGTGAACAAGAAGGTCTCATTATTTTCTTGTACTTGTGTCAGCCTGCACCCATTTGGGATGCCTTGGCTCATGCATAGCGCTGTAAATTCTTTAGGCCAGGGACTGTCCTTTGTAGCATATATAAAATACATGAAATGGTATCTATGACTAGGGCTTCTAAGCATTGGTGGAATACAAGTAGGACTAATAAAGACCAGAGTATACAGTGTGATTAATATTCCCATTTTCTTTGTTCTCTACTACCTGTAATTCTTCAGGTAGAGTTATGCAGAAATGTAGACAAAGAACTGTGGCATCACTAATACAGTGGTCTGCCCTGGCTAATTTATCACAATGTGTTTTCTTCATCAGATCTTTGGCTGCTTTGGTAACTTAAATAATAGCATGGCAATTAAATTTATCCCAATTTTTTCCTTAAGTTCAGTTGCTTATGAGATTTTCATACATTTTTCTCTATCCCAAAGTTCAAAGCCTTCTAATGTATTTCTCAGTGCTAATTAAATCCTGATAATACTGTGAGTTGGCAGGAATTCCACGGCATTTGAGCAAAAGGGAGCCTGGTAACAGGACAACCCTTCAGAATCCTACATTGCTGTGTGGTACCCTGGAGTTTGCTGTCCTCCTGCAGCCCTATCATTCTGAAGAGTTTTCATCATCATCCATAAAAACTAAAGGAACCCACAGGAACCTGAATATGGCAGAGCAATTTGTATTCATGCATGTTTTCTCAATCTTAATTTTGACCTTCTGAGATAATGTATAAAAATATATGTTGGATAGCTTCAGATGATTTTTTCATTTGTAATTATTTAACATTGATTTTGATTCAGCTATGAAAGCTGATGTGCCTTTCCTATTTTGAACAAAAAAGTAAAACTTCCAGGATATTTAAATATTAAAAAGTGGCAATTGCATATGCATAGCAAGTAACTACCTCTCCAAGATACTTCAGAAAAATTGTATTTAGTAGAGTACTTGTGATAAATTATGTATTTATTGTAACAGGGTCAGAAGCTGTTACAATTTACTGTACTTGGTCAAAAATTCACTTTTGTAAAAAGTACTTCAGTGTCTCAGTGTACATTTAAATGAGAACTTGGATGCGCCAACCACATTGATTTTCATGGGAGGCAAGTTAAACATTTGAGGTCAAATTTTGCTGTGACTTACAGGGGTATAAAAGACCAAAGCATAGTAACTCTAACAACTGTCATGTATTTAGCCTTTCCTTACATGTAAAAAATATTTTAAAAAAATTTGGAAGTTGGCATATATTTTTCAAAAACAGGCTCTGCACTGATGGAGTGGGTCCAGAGGAGGGCCACAACGATGATCAGAGGGCTGGAACATCTCTCCTATGAGGACAAGCTGAGAGAGTTGGGGTTGTTCCGCCTGGAGAAGAGAAGGCTCTGGGCAGACCTTACTGCAGCCTTCCAGTACTTAAACGTGGCTTATAAGAAAGATGTGGACAGATTTTTTAGCAGGGCCTGTTGCAATAGGACAAGGGGTCATGGTTTTAAACTGAAACAGGGTAGATTTAGACTACACATAGGGAAGAAATTTTTCACAATGAGGGTGGTGAAACACTGGCACAGGTTGCCCAGAGAGGTTGTAGATGTCCCATGCCTTGAAACATTCAAGGTCATGTCTGACGGGGCTCTGAGCAACCTGATTTAGTTAAAGATGTCCCTGCTTACTGCAGGGGGGTTGGACTAGATGGCCTTTAAAGGTCCATTCCAACCAAAAGTATTCTGTGATTCTAAATTGTGCTGCTCTTGTGCTAATGAGTAATGCAGCAGAATGGCTTCTAACAGAGCAAATGGATGAAAGGCAAATGGCAATAAGTGAAATACTGGGTTTGAATCTTAATAAAGAGCTGAATTAAAAAAATTCCATGATTCATGTGCTTGTACATATATTATGTGAATATAAAATCAGTTCTCAAACTTAATTCTTTAATTATTATATAGTTGCTATTTTTTTAGTTTGTCCTGCTGTCACCACTAATAGGTACCAGAATTCTTGAAAACTTAAGGTTTTCTGGAGGCATCCATAATAAACTCTAATAATGTCACTGTTACAAGAAGCTTTAGAAGTGGGACAGCGAGGAAATTCTTAACTCACAGAACGATCCTCTCTTTGTCACTGTATATTCTGCAAGGTCTTGTATAGTTATAAACTTCTGGAAAAATGAAGGGTTTTGCTGTCTCTGTTCAGCAGTCAGCAATTACAGAATGTTAAAACATTATCTGCAGGGCAACAGTGTTTGTAATCTACAGCTGGGTCTACACTCAGCCAAAGAAACTGAACAACTGCCCATAACACATTGGAAACCCCAATGACAGCCAGCCTTTCTGGGTGGGTGAGTGGATGGGTGGATGGATGGATGGATGAGAGAGAGAAAGATGCCTTGGACCACTTTCTGATAGGCATCTGACCTAGCTCACAGTTTTAAATCATGCCAGGAAAGCAGGCTTTTCCAACCGTGTACATGTAATTTAGTCCTAAAGTTCATCACATTTCAAGGACAAAAGTTCAGGTTTCAAATTCTCGTCAGGGCCCAGGGCAGCTGTGTATGAGGTCCATGTAACTGTAGAATTGTGCTTCTCTTTTTCCATTTAGAAGATATTAAAAGGTTGCTGCTGTCTATGATTGCTACCTATGTAATGCAGTGAATGAGACAGAAGTCAATAGCAAAAACAGAGCAGGTGATTATGTAATTAAAGGCTCTGCCATAGTGAATATACATACAGAGACAAAATTTAAATATCACAAGCAACCTACATTCCGACATTTCCTAATTTACAAATACTTGCCTGCAGCCTTGGTACTGCAGCGTGACCATGCTGCTTCCACGTTGCAGAGGTTATAGTCTGTAACATTAGCAATTGCAGTGCTGTGTAGATGCTCATGAGAGCTCAAATTAGCTAGCTCCGATCTCAGTAGCTGTCTTGCTCTAGCACTTTGAAAGTGACTGCCTGCTGCAAAATCTTCATGACAGGTAGGGTTAATTGGCCCACATTAAGCCGCATGCTGCTAGGGCAAGACAGCACAGTACCTGGTTTAAAGTTAGCTTCCATCTATTGATCGCAAACTGCTGTCATTGCTCTGTTGACCAGTCCTTATTGTGCAACTGTAATCCAGAAATACTAATTGTAATACAGTTATTTCTAATGAAAATTAATTTACAGACATTTTAAACTCACTTAAGTACATAACAAGTCCACATCTCATCATCATCACATTCTTTGACAGGCAACATGGAACAGTTGTGCATCAAAAAATAGTTTTTATGCACCTATAAAATAACATTTAAATACCGAAAATTATTGCAATTCTTTCCCTAAGGGAATTCATTTAATTTCTACTTCAAAAGTCTTCATCCCAGAAAGACTACATCTACTTCTCAACAGTTGAAAAGAACTGTTGAAGAAAAATAAATGGCCTCTGTGTTCAATCCATGAGTTCAAGAGAAAGCTTTTTGGGTTCTTCTTTTGTTCTAGATCACATTTTCTTCAGCTACATTACCTTGTATGTGCTATATAATCTTGTATGTTAGCCAATGTTTTCTGGTGGAGTTTTTTGTCTAATGGAGAGTACCACTATATGTGAAGTAAAACTGAATGTCTGAAACACTGAGTATATAAGCAATATACTGGAACAGGCACAAGAGTACAGTGCAACTTTTAAAATACTGTTCAATATATGCGTGTAGACATGCATTGGCACTGAAGTATCTTACCCGAGAAAGAAGGATAGAGGGAGTAGCTGGTAAAAATAATTAATTTTATAATGTACAGATGGAGACGAAGAACTTTCTCAAAGGGAAGAAAAATACAAAATTCTAAAGAAATTTTCTCAGTAGACTGGAGAAACTTTCCTTTCCTTTTACGAATTTGAGGGGCATGTACTTTCCTGGAGATATAGCTCTATCTACTCTTTCCTGAGTCAGAGCAAATGAAGTTGAATTTCTGTAAGGACATGCAACTTAGCAAACATTTAAAGCAAGAACTGAGTTTTCATTAGTTAGGATTTTCTTAATTGGAATGTATTGCGTAACTGATTTTGACAAATTCAATCTCATCCTTAGTCTTCTGTTGGTATATGAAACTGAGAGGGAATCAGCTTATGTTTCTTTAAAGTGTCTGTATTAATTGAATTTGGCCACATTTTCACGTTTACTCATGCTTCACGTATACCTGGGTAGCACTGATAACACCACAGAAGCAACACTGACTTTACAGTATTACTCTCACTTTAGACTGAAAATGCAGTAGAACTTGCGTGCTACATGTGTACTTTGGATTCCTTAGTTGTTTGATCACATTGATGAAGGGATATGCAATCAATCTCCCACTAAGACAGTGAGTAGTATTGGCCATAACTCATTACTCCATCAAAGGATTTGGCATTTCAATCGATGGGAAATGATGTGTGATCATTCTAATTTATTATACATCATTTCCCATCAATCGGTGTGCTGAAGCCTTGACATAATAAGTAGTTACAGACACTGTCAATCATTCTTGGTCAAATACCTCTGAATGCCACCATTTGGTGCACCTTCAGCTATTCATCCAAACTGCAAATACTCACCCAAAACATTCAGCAATCAGGCTGTAACTAGAGATACATAAGAAGACTCAAAAAGTGCTTACAAAGACCTCAAAAGCTTTAAGAACACATGGAACTGAAGAAAAGATGCTTATCATGAAAGTGCACTTTTTAAAAAATGCATAAAAATTGTGAAACCCAACCTCTAGGGGAAGAGTGCATTCAGATAGGAAAAGACTGAAAAGTGCAAGCTTCAGTACTGCACTGGATTTTAGTGGGATCATCTACTATGCTGGCCACCTTCCTGTAAGAAGGATCTAAATTCTGCTTGTGTCAGGACAATCCCTTTTGTCTTCAGTGGAGTTGCATTGGTATGTAAAGCCAGGCCACAGTTAATCTTTACCCTACTGAATGAGATTAAAACTCTTGAAATCAACCCTGAGCCTTAAACGTTCCTTCCCTCTCCAAAATTCCCTTTAAAGTTCCCTCTCCATAATTTTCTGTGAGGTCTCCTGTTAACTCCCCAGCAAAAACTGCCAAAATCACTCCCTCTATTAATCACGTTTTCAAAAATAATTATATATTACCCAACGGTTTATTTAATACAGCAGTATCTTCTACAATTTTGTTCTGTCACTCTAAATATCAGCAATGTCCAAAGAGTCACAGACTCTTTCCAATCCAGAAGTGTGACAACAACCACAGTCACTGTCAAGTTACTTATTAAAGCAAAACAAAACACGCTTTCAGTGACCATTTTTCTTCTGGACTTATTTTGGGAAACCACTCGACCACTACACTTGCTTCCTAAGGCCACTGCACCTCTTTTCTACCAGATCAGTATGTTTCTTTCACTGGAATGTATTAACTCACCTGACCCAAGTTAAAAATTTTGGTCCTCCTTAAGAAATCACTATTCATTTTTAAACCAAACCTGAACTTTCTTTAGAATCCACCAGTTATTGGGTACAGAATACACTGCCAACAGAGACAGATAAAGCATTTGTGGCAGCAAAAAAACAATGAAATGTTACCAAAAAACAGTATAACAAGAACTTTCAAATTCACAAAATTAAGCAAAAGCTGGGTGACTAAATCCTAAAGCCAGCCAACATCTTCTTTAAGATAGCAACCACTCCTGTGTTATATTTCAGATGTCAGACTAGATGATCCAGCAGGTCAGCTCTAGTTCCACTGTGGTATTATCCCCTCTCATTCTTAGCCATTCTTCTACGCTTTTCTTGTTTCTCTCCCTGCAAGAGAACTTCTACTGTTTCTCTAACACTCCTCATCATTTTCTCCATCTCTCTTTCATCAAGATATTGTCTTGTCTTCCTGTGTGACAAATATAAAACCTATTGTATTGAGTTCTATATAGCAATATCTCATGATTGGTAAGCTGGTTAGAGATAGTTTGTATGAAAGTGCTACATAAAAACAATACATTGAATCATCTTTCTCTCTGCCCATCCATCCTTCCTCTACTCTTCATTAGATGTGTCAGCCTAAAATAATGCAACACTGGACAGTTTAATGTGGCCCCTGAATTGACAGGTTTATTTATTCTGTTACTATGAAATATTCTACTTTCCCTTTCAAGTCCTATTCCCCCAGCTCCTGTACGCTGTTCCATCCTCTTAACCAGCCTCCAGTCTGATCTTCCCTGACAACGGCAGCTCCCTGAGAAAGGCAAGCCGTACCCTCTACTGGATCTTAAAAATGAAAAACATTACTAAAATAAGGTCAAGATAAGTTAATACTTCTTTTAAAATATGTACATTTTTGCAGTATTGTTTTTTCGTGAATTTGTGGTGGTTTGTTGTGAGAACTGTTTCTGAGACAGGCAACACACTTAGACTTTATCGAGTGAGTTTACACTCAAGGAGCAGTCAGCAGCCCATCCACTCGGAGACTATGTACTTGCTGGTAATTCTGAACTTGCAAACACCAGGATTTTCAGCTTCGAAATCTCATTTTAAGAGTTCTAGTACCTTCTCTTCCAAATAGGGAACATAAATGTTACTACATCTAATCAACATATACAGAGTGATATCTGAAATTAGAAATTCAAATAAATGCAACAATCTGCTTGCCAACAATCTCCAGACCAAAAATTATTCAGATAAAGTATTTGGTGAATAATTTTGAATAGCAAATTCATTTGAGAGAATCAAAAGCAGCTCACGCAATTCACAAATGAAAAAAGTTATACATGTTAAATCATTTATTATGAACCATTCTTCATCTCTGTTCTGTTATTTGTTTTTCCATTCCAGGCAAAGACAGCTTCAGAAAGAGGGGGATAAAAGGCCAAAAGAAAACCCCAACCCTTTTCTTACTTGGCATCTTCAGGTAATTCTTCAGTAATTACCTATTTATTGAGAAAGGAAGAAGTTAATGTTGACCCACTCAAGGAGAAGAAAGTCCACTCTAGTGAAAAGATTACATACAAAGTTCTAGCCTGATAAGACTGGAAATGAGACTTATAGGCCTCCCAAACACAGGTTTTATAATTAACAGACTTTTAACTATAGCTGCATTGCCAGGTGCAAATTTAATAAAAGATCATAAATGATAGATGAACTGTATTTCCAGCAGCTGTTTGTAATCCCAAGCAAAAATCTTCATTAAGATAGTGTTAATGTTGTAAATGGTTATCTATTAATTTAAAGTATTGTAAAACATCAAACATTATTCATCTACAATACTGTGGTGAAAACCAAGCTAAGAAACCATGCTATAAATAAAGTTTTAAAACGTGAAGTTTTAAGTCAGACAATCCAAAGTTACTATTAATAATGTCAAACTTTCTGCAGCCTTGAGGTTGCCTTGGGAATCACCTGAGCTCCTAAGCAGCACAGCTAAGTGCCACCTAAAATCCAGCTGTAAGAGCAGGGTGTTGGTGTGCTGGAATTCAAGCCTGCCACATTTTGTTAGATCTAGTGACACACAATGAAAATGTCAGCTCCGGCACCGGCACTGCTAGAGCTCCTGATCTGGGGAGACACCCAAGCTCAGCAGGGTAGAGTTGTAAGTACAACCAGCTCTGATGACACGCCCCAAAAGGTAGATAAAAATATGTTTTTTCTTATATTAGTCCCTTTTATGCAATTTTAAGGTGAATAGGATTTGCAGGGAATAAAAAGAACATACCAAATATACCCAACCTTTCCTCACTAAAGGTGCAGAGATGTAAAAAAGTGTGAAATCTGACCTGGAGGAGGTTCCCTTCTTGACCCACTGTGTTTGGGAGTTTCTTACAACAGCAGTATATAGTGCTGTCCTCCAGGAAATCCCAGAAAAGCCCTTCTCACATAAAGTCTCCACCCTTTTCACAGAGCTACAGCCGCAGAAATGCAAAGAATGGAACATCTCCATTTGGCTCCAAAATTTAACTCATGCTGAGTTATGTCAGACAGCCATTCACTGCTATGCAGCAGCAAGGGTTTTTACAACATTTTAGCAAAAAAACTCAGCACACAGGAACACCTCCACTACACCCAGACTTGCTCGTCAAATTAGAAAAAAAGAGGTAATCTATGCTTTGCTTTTATTCAATGTATTCTGTGCAGGTCTTACAAGATGACAGAACCCAAAATCACTAGAAAAATTCACCAAATAACTTTTCTTGAAAAGAGCTACAGTGAAAGCCTTAAGATTAACCTACACAATTCAGGTTTTATTTCATGTTTTGATTTTAATACAGTTCTAACAGAAAAAAAAGAAAGAGCACCAAACTGCAAGATAAACTCTAGATTTAGAAGATCCACTAGGTACAATTAGATAAATAGTCTCATGGATGCTTAGTAATGATTATTACTTATTACTTACATGTGTAGAAACTCCTAGAAAAAGCTACTGTATATAAGATAAATTGTCTCCAAAAGGGCCTTGTTCTTCAAACCCCTTTCCCTTCCTTCCCCACTTTTTTGTATTTAACAATGTACAGAACAGTTTCTAATGACACTCAAATCGTGACCATTAGCATTTCCAAAGATGCAAGCCGCTCTAAACAGCTGCACTATCTCAGTTTCCAACTAAAGCAGAGCTCCCTGCTTCTAAAGAAAGTAACCTCCCTTTTAGTTAAGTTTCTTTCCCTCCCTTCCTCCTACTCAAAGGTTTAAACCTCTTTTTTTTCCCCCTTGAGCAACAGGAAGTGAAATTCCATTTGATTATTTGCATGATGAAGACATGGCTAGAAACAGATACAAATATATGTGTGTTGAGTAAAAAGATCAATAAGCTACTATAATAATCACTTAAATTAGACAACTGTACTGTATCCTTGGATCTTAGTCTCTCTTTACATTACTTATTTAATATACTATGTAAGAAATAGCTCATAGTTCACCTAAATGTTTTTTCTTTCTTTACATACTCTACACACACCTTAAAAACATTCCTTTCCATGTGTACAAAAAGAAAAATGTACCATAATGAAAAATATTTTCCTGAGTGTTTTGTTGCCAAAATAAAATTTTCATTTCTTTCTTACCTGAAAAATAATCCACTGCCATTTTGGAAGAAAATGCCATAGAGTCAGTCTGGTGTGCAAGTAAATTTTTCCCTCTTGAGTTAAATCACTGTCATGTACAATGTCTGCAGGGAACAAAATTTTGATGGGAATTACACCAGTAAAAACACAGTACAAGTCCAATGATTTGATCACATTATTTCCCCCTATATTTTATCTGTGTAAAGAACAGAACAATTTGCACCCATCCAAACAAATATGCAGGCGAATATAGGGCAAAATCAGTAATAAAATAAAGGGAAGCATTGAGATGTTTAGACTATACCATATGATGCAGACAAAATCATTTTAATTCAAGCAGAATGGTATGCTTAGGTGATCTTTCAATCGGACATACTGTTTATGAGCTATGCACCCAAATCAGCCAAATGAGCAACCAGTAAAATGTTCCTGAAGATTGCTCCCTATTGAATTCTGGAAAACAAATCATACCTACAGAAAAAAATGGAGTTTAAAAAATAGAATTAAAATATTAATAATTTTTGACAGGTCTTGCATGGCCTGCATCATTAGACACTGAAAATGTGCTTAATGTTTATAACAACTCTCATATATAAAAGTAAAGAATAAGTGTAAATCATGGCTGCACCAATGTCATTTTCCATAATATTGTATAAGCAACAATAAATGATGTACCAAATTGATGTGCTGTACCTAATAATTGTCTCCATGTTATGTAATTTTCAATTTTAAAATAGCAAGCTTTTAACCCTTAGTATCAACCCTTGGGTAGTGGTACAACATCCAACAAATGCAAACTGTATGCTCCTCTTGCAAACATGGCTCGTTTTTCTTGACATGCTGAATTTTTTAATGTATTAGTTATTCTGCTTTTTTCCCCAAAATAACAAACCTGCAGTCTACAAGTTAGTGCACATTTGTACCACATGAAGAAGCTGGCATAAGGAAGCAGCAGTCATTTTGACGTGACAGATTAGAATGGCACAGAAGGAGCAATTTTGGTGTTTCAAGTTAATATTAGGAAAGATTTGCCCTCTATGATACACTATGATAAAAACCCACTTTATAGCCACATTCAAATAAGGTTCTTATTTAGATCAGAGAGATTAACAACTCTGAAAAAGTCATTCCAAACTATGAGACACCCATTTGCAAAATACAAAAATATAAATTTGTATTCCATTCAGAAGGTTAGTTAAGGCATCACAGTATATTGCTTTGCCTTCCATACAATTTTTTACTCACAAATAAAATACATCTATTTTAGGTCTAACAGAATCAGTTAAGGCAACAACCAAGCTTAGAAACAAAGCTACCATATTCAAATATTCAGCCCATTCCACTTACAACTCAAGTCTTTCAAAATCAAGGAAATTGCGTTAAGGCATAAGCTACCCTTAGCTGCACATTCCTATGCTTTTCCCCTAGATGCAACAGTTAAAAGAAAGCATTAGTCTCTACAGTGATTTCTGCTTTGCTACTACATTGCCTTTTTCTTCACTTTTATACAGCCTTTAGGTTATTTCACTATGGGAGAAGGGAAACTGCATTTTGTAAATAACTTTGTGAAGTGCTGCCAGTTCTGGAGAAGACATAGAAATTTGCTTTACTCTTTTACCTGTAGAAAGATTTATGAAATACAGTAGAAAGATGGATTCAACCACAAGGCAGACATCTGGTTTCCAAACCCTAGAAAATTTCTGAGGTGTTCAAAGCAAAGGTTTTTGTTCAGTCAGTTACAGAAATAAGGGCCAGCCATGAAAATTAGATCTCCAGTTAGATTTGGAAACACTCGCTTCCCACTAAAGTTCGGGTGCTCTGATCTGCATTAAGATCCTTATCTGCTACAAAGACTACATCAATTTAATGTGTTATAACAAGAAAAATGCATTCTTGCCACCGACATTAAAAAAATAAATTTCAAAGACAAACCATTCTTCAAAGGAAACAAGGGCCCCATCTGCTGATGTTTAAATGTACTACATTAACACACGCACTACAGTGCTACCACAGATAAGAAAGGTATTGAAATGAATCGCAAAGACAAATCACCACATTAACTGTGCTGCATTCTTCTGGCATCTTTTTTATAGGTAAAAAAAAGTTTTTAGGCCCTTGAGGCAATCAGTTTCCACTGATGATGACAGTTTTGCCTGTGAAAAAAAACGAGAGACTAGGAAGGAAATGCAAGCAGGAACCTGAATTTGCACAGCAGTAAAATAAGGGAATGTAGCCAGTACATAACAGAGCAAAACAAAATTATGTCTACACACATACAATGAACAGTTATGGAAAATAATAAATTATCACTATTTAAATCTCACCCAAAATGCTAACATCATGAAAGATCAAAACGTCCAAAAACACAACAGAGACATTAAAGCAGAACTTTAAGAGCAACAATGAAAGCAGGCATCTGGGAAATGTAAGAGTCAAACTTTTCTAAAGTTTAAAACATCTTGTTAAAGAGTCTAATGGTTGTTTATTGAGAGTTCTTAAAACTAAGCACTGTTTTGTTTACAGAAATTCCGTACATAGCAGACTTTACATTATCTTATGGCAAAAAATGGCAGGGAGCTTAATGAAAAAAAAACAAATGTCCTTATTATGGACGAGAATATTTCAAACGTATCAACAAAGAGCAGGCAGCTCTATATTCTGCAATAAAAAAGTATATAATTTTGGAAGTAGTAGAACATTTTTGTTTATATGGCTACAACATAGAAAAGGTTAGTTCTGACTTACCTGGATGAAGCATGTGCCTGGCCTCTCTACCCAAGACTAGCAGCGTGGCAAATGTACCTCTGCTTAAAGCTGAAGAAAGCACTAAAGAAACTTGCTTCTCTTCTCCCCTGCACTAGCCAGAACTGCAGACAAAGCAAGCTAGATGTTTGTTATACAAGCTGTTCTACACCCCAGAATCGTGACTCTACTGTGGAGGACTCTGGAGTCTGCGTTATCCTACCTAAATGAGTTTCTGTGCCATAGATCTTATTTTCATGTATGATGCTGAAGGTCACCACTGGGCCAGACAATCAGTGCTACAGGACAAAAGCCCATGAATCACTGACTTTGCCAGGAAATAAGAATTGCATAGTATATTTGCAGTAAATATTGTAATGTAATGATAAGAGCTATGCAAATGGACTAAACATGCATGCACCTTACAAAATTCTCAGTCTTCACTACCAAAACCCTTTGAAACTTGAAATGATTTCCAGCTGGACAGTGGTCAGAAGGCAACATGCAAAACATCTCACTGCATGGATAAAAACAATAATTAGAAAGTCAGTACTACTGAATTCTTCAGTAAGCGTGAATATAATCCACACAATAAACAACACTGGCCTGGCTTTTGACTGAATAAATTAAAAACTAAAGTAGTATGAATACAGTTCCAAGATGTGCTACCGAGGTTCAAGGCACAAAACAAAACTATAAATAAAACTATTTCTTCAGAGCATATTTAGATATAGTGTGGTTTTCTGGCATTTTCTTACAACTGTTTCTCTAGTGGAGTTCCTTCCATCAGCTTTTGTGTTATAAAACTATTTAGAGATGTCCACG
The DNA here is from genome assembly GCF_000687285.1 of Phaethon lepturus. Classification (NCBI taxonomy): domain Eukaryota; kingdom Metazoa; phylum Chordata; class Aves; order Phaethontiformes; family Phaethontidae; genus Phaethon; species Phaethon lepturus. Next base: position 349,278 of record NW_010562833.1, read on the forward strand.
GTCTGATTATTGAAATGTACTTCAGGCTGAAATATGTTCAATGAGGGGTTTGTCCAGTGGAGTAGCTAGATAACCTTGCCCATGTCAGAACAACAGAGCATAAGACTGAAGTCCAGTTCCCTGGACACGGCATTTCCTCAAAATGAAATTTACCATTTACTTTAAGCACTAGCATTCAGGTGGGTTTTTATAAAGCGTGCCTTTTAAGGCAGGTTGCTATTTCGTTGATCATTATCATGCATAAAAGAGGAAAACAATTAAAAGCTGTCAGAAATCAGATTGTTCAAAAAAGGGCCTAGAAAAATATGAGTGTTCTCATTCTCGATCACAGATAACACAAAGTAACTTTACTATCCCCTTTCATTAGATCAGACATCAGTCTCCAATGTGACAATATATGTCATGAAAAGTAATTATATCTGCATCAGTTATGAGCTTGTTAGAAACAATGCCACTGCAACTGAATGTTGTCAAAGGTGAATCTGTTGCTTTGGGTGAAGCTACGTGTTACATGGTGAGCTGATCCCACTGGTTTCTGCTGTTGGAAAAGATAAAACTCAACTCTGCCATCTGCTCACAACTGTGCGCTCCTCATCACGCACTCCTGTCTTCTGCCTCTGGCTCTTCCCAGGCCTGAGCTCCTGTGGCTAGGCAAAGCAGTGGAAAACTGACCCAGCAAGCAAAGAGGATAGGGTAGGGTAGGGTAGGGTAGGGTAGGGTAGGGTAGGGTAGGGTAGGGTAGGGTAGGGTAGGGTAGGGTAGCGTAGCGTAGGGTAGCGTAGGGTAGGGAGGGGTAGGGTAGGGTAGGGTAGAGTTGAATCAGCCTACGGAATCAAGTCCAGCAGTTTGACAAGTACCAGAGCCTGTGCAAGGAGGGGCAGGACTTCGTAACTAGGAGGAAGCCTGGGGAGGTGAAGGCAACTTCCCCTTTTGGCAGTGATAGCACAGCTGTGAGTATAATTTGACCCTCAACTTCTCAGCTGTGCTTCTGCATTTCTGCAGCATTCAGAAACCAATGTATTTTGAATAGTGCCCTGACCCTAACACCCTGCTGTTGCTCCTTCACAGGCATACCAGTGTTTCGGTTTTGAGCTTGTACATCTGCCTGGGAATTCAGCATTGCAATTCAGTAGATGAAGAGTAAAACTGACTAGGAATGCTAACATTTAGTAAGTACTTACTTCAACTGCAATCTTACAATCTCAATAACCTTCTAAAAAAGCAGAAATTTGGGATCTTCCCTCCGTAAATGCTTCAGTCAAACGCTACTAAATCCAAAACCACATATATGCCCAAGTTAACATGTGTTTCAGTCTCATTGACTTCTATGGCGTGAAACACCTAACAAAGACCCATCTGAAATGAACAATCTTAGGATGTACTTAATGTCCCAAGCACCACAGATGAACCAACAACCCAAGTGGCTGGTTATTTCAATGCTTTTCTTGAGCAAACGGCAATATATATCACATTGCACATGTACAGCTGCCTTGTAAATCTCAGCTACTTCCATTTGGATCATGCATTTCCAAAGGCAAGTAGTTACAATCCCGATAAGCAAATCTCCACTTTTTATTGCCTCAGATGACATCTTTTTAAATTAATGCAATGACTTGCTTATAATTCCTTAATGTTTTAACCTGACATCAATTTCATCATGGTTTTCCCTTTTTGCTCATCTACACACACGCATTGTTTTATATGACATTCCTTACAACTGCCCCCTTTCTATCTTATTTTGCCTTTTGGAAAGTCAGTTAGCACTCTCTGAGGAAGATGTAATATTTAATAAAAAGAAATACATACTTTGGATAAACAGAGAATATGAGAGCTGTAGCTCAGCAGAACTGGGAAGACATAATTTTGAAAATTTGGTAAAATACACAAACATTTTTTAACAATTCCTGATTCATATTTTGATCATTTCTATAGTTTTATCTCCTCTTTTCTGCCTTTCTCAACCAATCATATCACATTTTAGCTTTATAAGGGAAAACACAGCATTCCAGAAATCTGATTGGCAGACATAAAGGCTGGCAGGCACAGAGGGTGCCTTTTTGATTTAATAACGATGACTTATGTCGTTGTTTTGAAAAACCCATGAAACAGAATGGAACTCTCCTTTCAAACCTAGTATTTCTGTACCACTGCTTATGTTTGGAAGCAGCAGCTCTATTTTGTCTGCTTTTGGTCTCTTTTGGAGGCATCTATTGATGCTTACTAACATGTTAATGAACAGCATTGCAGTGGTGAAAGTACTGGATATGAAGGTTTTTTGGAGCTTATTAGTACTTCTCTTTTATCAGCCAGAGGAGATGCTGTAATGTGACACCTGAAGGTGTGCTGTCTCTGAAGTGCTCCCAGTCACTGCTGGACCACAGAGCAACACAAGGGGCTGAAATGAACACCATCACAAATAAGACAGACTTTGCAAACACATAAAAAGGAAAAAGCTGAGACTGAAGTTACAGGATAAAAGGCATGTTCCCATTACTTTTGTCCTTAGTTAGGATCTTACCCAGAGTCCTCATGTTTTAAGTATAGTGCACTATCTGCCATATGCCTAGACCTCATTAAAAAGTAAAGTTGCCCTTTATTTATCAATAGTTCTGCAAGTCCATGTCCTGGGACATGCATAGTTTTCTTCCAGACACAGGAAACATTGTGCACAGTGCGTTGTGGAGCTGCTAAAGTCTAAACAAAAAACAACAGCAATAACTAACCATTAAACAAGAAAAGATTTAGACATCAAACCCACAAATAAGGAAAGGTTAAGTTCCTTTTGATAGGGATACTGAGCTTAGGACTCCAGGTGTGTACAGGGATGTGTGATTTTAAAGTCTCCCTTAGCTTCTAAGAACTTCAGGTACACCAAGGAAACACTTGAAAAAGTATTTTGTCCCTGTATCAGTAATTTGGTCCAAATATTTCCCTTCCCAGGGAACCATAACTACTGGTTAGGTGACGGCTGGGTAGGAGCTTTCTACCACTCAAAAGATACCTCATCTCTGACTATGAAATGACCCTTAAAATTGTTATTGCATTAGATTATAATTGTAGTGTATTTAGCTGTGAAATTGCATGGACATTTTTGTGCCTCTACATTTCTAAGTACTCTCTCTACTTGCTAAGTCAAACAGCACTTTGTTTTCAGTGTTCAGTGCTGACTATCTATGGAGCCAGAGGCACGCATGCACATGTACAGTCTCCCCGCTCTTTCACAGAGAATTTATGTCTGCTGCTTCTTGGACTTTTTTTTCTTTCAGATAAAGGCTCTCTGCACTTTCCACACAGAGGTAACCTTGCAACAAAAATAACTATGTCCAACAATCTAACTATAATGGAAGTATGTTCAGAGGAAATTGATAATGTTGCCAAGTCTCATTATTTTCCTGTGAATTTTGTGATATTTGCTGTTTTTCTGAAAGCCCGGACTGCTGAAATCATATGAATAAATGTGAATCTGAGTTTCCATTTTAAAAGTGTCTAGATTTCTCAAACATGAAGTAAAACGTGAAAATATGAATGAAATGTACCCAAAAGGGATAAAAAAACCAAATGTAAATTAAAGAAAAAAAAAAGAGGGGCGTTAAAAACATCATAATTTTAATATAATTTCTTAATTTCAACTCAATCCTGAAAACTTGGATTTGACAAGTAGTGCAAATTGCCTAAAATCCTCAGATAAATGATGGGCACTGCGAAGTAAGGAACAAGGGAGGAATTGTCCCACTTAGGACATGAATCAGCTCTCCAGGAGAGTGTTTCTGGCTCGAACTTGGAGTAATAGCACCAAACTGAGCTTCACTGCCAAGTCCATCTTTGAATCGTAGAATCATACAGTCATATAATCATTTAGGTTGGAAAAGGCCTTTAAGATCGTCAAGTCCAACTGTTAACCTAGCACTGCCAAGTCCACCACTGAATCGTGTCCCTAAGCACCACATCTACACATCTTTTAAATACCTCCAGGAATGGTGATTCAAGCACTTCCCTGGGCGGCCTGTTCAAATGCTTGACAATCCTTCCAATGAAGAAATTTTGCCTAATATCCAATCTAAAACTCCCCTGAGTGCAACTTAAGGCCAGTTCCTCTTGCCCTATCTCTTGTTACTGAGGAAAAAGAGACCAACACCCACCTTGCTGCAACCTCCTTTCAGGTAGCTGTAGAGAGCAATAATGTCTCCCCTGAGCCTCCTTTTCCCCAGGCTGAACAGCCCCAGTTCCCTAAGTTGCTCCTCATAAGACTTGTGCTCCAGACCCTTCACCAGCTTTGCTGCCCTTCTTTGGACACATTCCAGCACCTCAATGTGTTTCTTGTAGTGAGGGTCCCAAAAATGAACACAATATTCAAGGTGTGGCCTCACCAGCGCCGAGTACAGGGGGACAATCACTTTTCTAGTCCTGCTGGCCACACTGTTTCCGACACAAGCCAGGATTCTCTTGGCCTTCTTGGCCACCTGAGCGCAATCTAAGCGCACTGCTAGCTCGTATTCAGCTGGCTGCCGACTGACACCCCCAGGTCCTTTTCCACCAGGCAGCTCTCCAGCCACTCTTCCCCAAGCCTGGAGTGTTGCATGGGGTTGTTGTGACTCAACTGCAGAGCCTGGCACTTGGCCTTATTAAACCTCATACAGTCAGCCTCAGCCCATCAATCCAGCCTGTCCAGATGCCTCTGCAGAGCCCTCCTACCCTCCAGCAGATCAACATTTCCACCCAATTTGGTGTTGTCTGCAAATTTACTGAGGGTGCACTGGATCCCCTTGTCTAGATCATCAACAAAGATATTAAAGAGAACTGGCCCAAATACTGAGCCCTGGGGAACACCACTTGTGACTGGCCGCCAACTGGATTTTAATCCGTTCACCACAACTCTTTGGGCCCAGCTTTCCAGTCAGTTTTTTACCCATTGAAGCCATGAGCAGCCAGTTTCTCCAGGAGAGTACTGTGGGAAACGGCATCAAAGGCTTTACTGAAGTCCAGGGAGAAAAAATCCACTAAGCAGGTCACCTCATCATAGAAGGAGATCAGGTTAGTCAAGCAGGACCTGCCTTTCATAAACCCATGCTGACTGGGCCTGATCACCTGGTTGCCCTGTAGGTGCCACATGATGGCACTCAAGATGATCTGTTTCATAACTTTCCCCGGCATCAAGGTCAGGCTGACAGGCCTGTAGTTCCCTGGATCCTCCTTCCTGACCTTCTTGTAGATGGGCATCACATTTGCTACTTTCCATTCAATGGGGACCACCCTGGTTATCCAGGACTGCTGATAAATTATTGAAGGTGGCTGGGTGAGCACTTCCACCAGCTCCCTCAGTACCCTTGGGTGGACCCTATCCAGCCCCATAGACTTGTGTGTGTCTAAGTGGTGTAGCAGGTTGCTAACCATTTCCCCTTGGATTACAGGGGCTTCATTCTGCTCCCCATCCCTGTCTTCCAGCCCAGGGGGCTGGGTACCCAGAGAACAACTGGTCTTACTATTAAAGACTGAGGCAATGAAGGCATTAAGTACCTCAGCCGTTTCCTGATCCTTTGTCACTACAATTCCCCCCGCACCCAATAAAGGATGGAGATCCTCCTTAGCCCTCTTTTTGTTGCTAATGTATTTACAGAAACATTTTTTATTGTCTTTTATGGCAGCAGCCAGATTAAGTTCTCGTTGGGCTTTGGCCCTTCTAATTTTCTCCCTGCATAACGTCATGACATCCTTGTAGTCCTCCTGAGTTGCCTGCCCCTTCTTCCAAAGGTCATAAACTCTCCTTTTTTTCCTGAGTTCCAGCCAAAGCTCTGTTCAGCCAGACCAGTCTTCTTCCCTGCTGCCTCATCTTTCATCACATGGAGATAGTTTGCTCCTGTGCCTTTACAATTTCCTTCTTGAAGAATGTCCAGCCTTCCTGGACCCCTTTGCCCCTCAGGACTACCTTCCAAGGGATTCTGTCAACCAGTCTCCTAAACCAGGTCACCCACGCTACCCATGCCTTGCTGTACCTTTCCCACAAGGGCTGCTATGCTTCAAGGTCTGGAGCTTTAAAATATCCAAAAAGCATTTACTATTTTGTACATCAAGATATTCCTTTTTTATCTATGGATCCTACAGGTAGAGGATGTGGTTACATTTCAGGACTAAAAATTTCTCTCTGTGCAAGTAAGTAAAGTTAGGTGTTGTTTTTAATGGCTATAACAACACCATACAACATTTGTGAGCTAGTTTGTAATGGAGACTCCCACAGCAATACAGAGAACTGTTCACAAGGGCTATCACGAACACAGGATCTGGTACTCAGAGAGGATATTGCTTCTTCCCATGCAGAATTATTTTTTAAAAGTAATTAATAATATACTTAACATAAATGAAGTAAAAAAAACAGTAACCCACCAAGCTTGCAGTTTAAGCCACAAAAAGGACATGGATGTGAAAGTTCAGATGCTGGAGTGATTGATATTTAGGAAAAGAAAGAAGCATTTTCTTACAATCAATTTTTAATTGATTTTGTACACTGAGAAGAATGGAACGATGTGCTTAGAGTACAGTTACTCACAGGCCTATGGCCACAATCCTAGCCTCTCCGCCAGTATACCAGCATCCTTCCCTTTGCACTGGAGGTGCAGGAAGGCAGCCTGGTCCTCAGCTACACTTCTCGAGAATATTAGCATGACAGAATTCACTCTGTCTCACACAACCTCAGATTTAGTGGGAGACAGGTCATGCTTCCTCTACTCTATTTCAGGGAATCTTATTAGTCTAGAATACATAGTTCTTCATGTAAATTCAATAACTACAGAAAGGGAGAAAAACTAACAGAAAATATCTTACCAGATGGAGAAAATTGAAACATTACCCTTGTTTCTTTGCCAGCACAGATCCATTCTGACAGGCTGGAAATGATTTATGGCTGGGGGGGGGCATGGAGGAAGAGAGTATGGGGAGAAGGAAACATACTTACACTAGCAGAGATATTATTAATTGCTGTACAATGTTCAAATCTTTGCATTGTTTTGCATGCAATTAGTTACAAGGCTTACATATGCAGCAGTGTTTGCATGCTGATCTCTGCATGAGACAAATAAACCTCAAGTATATGATGCATGTTAGAAATTCCTTTCAAACCACTATAGAAGACATTGTGGTAAAGAAATGATGCAATATGGCAACTCAAAAGCTGCATTCAAGGAAACAGATTACCTTTGAATATATGAATAGGTAAATACTACAGCATGTCCAAGATTAATACTAATCATTACTATTTTAATGTATAAAACGTCATGGATATTGCTACCCAGCAGCGATCAGGCAGATATCTAGTCTTCGTAAATTAAAACCAGATATTTTTCTGTATCTAATTGATTTTTACATTACATTAGGCAGCCAAGGCTGCAACCTTCCATGACATAGTATCAAAATAAACATTTATTAAAGTATTTTAATTAGAATAAGAGGGAAAATATTGTTTCCAATTATGTTTTCAGAAGGAAAAAAATCAGATCTATTAAGAATTAATGTAAACATAAGTGTAATGTAACATTTAAATGCAATAATTATGCCATATGATTTATACAATGTGAGTTATTTCCAATTCCTAAACTTTTAAAAAAGGACTACTTACACTAATACATCTATTGCTTCCTGCATCTTATGGCTTTGATCTTGAAAAATAATAAGGAGGGACACTCTAAAATGTGAATAGTGATTTTACAAACTGAGGCATATCCGTATTGAGCAGAAACTCGCAGAGTCTTAAGGCACAAGACTTAATGGCCATTAATAACATTGCTCTGCAGGGCAGGAGTGCCTACTGCTCTGAAATGCTGAGGTGCTTTGTCTGGTCTAGCTGTAAATGTCCCGAGTGACTGGGCTTCTGTCATTTCCCTTGGAATACTAACCAGACAAAAACTTATTCTCAGGGGATTCAGCAGGGATTGTTAGAGTCTCCAAATAACTTATAATTTTTTGCTATATACACGCATATACCTGTGTGCACAGATATTTTGGCTTCCTCTATTCTTTTTTATGGAACAGTGAATTTCAGATCCTGACATGATTTAGCACAGGGAGATTGAGTCAGGCACAGTACGCTGGTATAATCTATAGCTTATAGTACTGATAAATTGTCATGCCTTATTGAAGGCATACATTTCTTGATAGTATAGTTCCACATCACCAGATACATATACATGAAGGGGAATTAGTTTATACCTCACAAACCAGACAAAACTTGGTCTGGAAGTGAGGACAGCATCTTCTTCGCTTCAGCCAGGAGCTGGCAGTCACATGACTGTCACTGCAGGGAAGCAGCCAGAGAGTCTTCTACGCCTTTTAGCTTAAGACATTATCACTTACCAAGAGCTGCTGGAAGAGTTTCTGGCTGTCATCTAAAAATTGGCTCACTGTTCTTGACATTGATATAATCTTGCAGAGACGCTAAAGATACTACAAGAGTGACTGGTTAAGGAAGATGGGGTTCGTGCATCTTTTAAAGCAGTAATTAAGTCCTGGCCCAAGGAAAGAACTTTTGAAATGGGCGTTTCAGTAATAAATGTATGGCTGCATCATGCAAGCAGAAATGGAGGCTCCTGAGAAAAACAGGTTGAGACAGCCACATCAGCTGTCTGTCTTTCTCTTGATGATCTTTGACGTTTGAAGCAAATCTCAAAATATTGGGATTGGTAAATTGTTGGGATCACCCTGCATGGCTCGACCTTAAGGAGAAGGAGCTGTGGCATTGAGAAGCTGGTAAACAGCTGGATATCTGCACGGCTCGGCCTTGAGGAGAAGGAGCTGTGGTAAACAACTAAGAAGAAGCAAAGGAGTACAGGAACACCTGCAAGCAGCGAATCCTGACTGTGTGAGAGGCGCATGGACAGCGCATGATATTTTGTATATAGCCAATTGCAATAATGTGTGTAACAAGCTGTAACCAATCATGAGTGTGTGCGCAGTGACTAAGCGAAAATTGTGATAGATATTGGAGTCAGACAAGACAATAAACGGCTTCAGAATATAACTCGCATAGAGTTGTGAAGTCCATCCTTCTCCTGCAACTGGTGACCCCGACGTGATACGATCTCTGGGATCTCATCGTTGAACACCGGTCGAGCGCAGAGGACGCCGCGGGAGAAGCCCGGTTGGAAGAA
>NW_010562834.1:0-261 GCF_000687285.1 Phaethon lepturus
CAGGCTAATGCAGGCTAACGCAGGCTAACGGCACGCTAACACAGGTTAATGGCACACTAACGCAGGCTAACGGCATGCTAACAGCACGCTAATGTGCACTAACACATGCTAATGGCATGCTAACATGCGCAAACGCAGGCTAACGGCACGCTAACGGCACACTAACGCAGCTAACGCACACAACGCGCGCTAACACGTGCTAACACACGCTAATGGCACACTAACACAGCCTAACGCAGGCTAACGGCACGCTAGAGGCAC
>NW_010562834.1:319-1351 GCF_000687285.1 Phaethon lepturus
ACGGGCTAACGGCACGCTATCACGCGCTAACGCAGGCTAACGGCACGCTATCGCGCGCTAACGCAGGCTAACGGCACGCTAACGCAGGCTAATACGCGCTAACGCACACAACGCGCGCTAACACGTGCTAACACACGCTAATGGCACACTAACACAGCCTAACGCAGGCTAACGGCACGCTAGCGGCACGCAAACACGCTAGCGGCGTGCTAACAGCGCGCTGACGCAAGCTAACGGCGCGCTCCCTCCCGCCGCGCTCTCCCGCCGTTCCCTTCTGTCGTTTCCTCAAAGCATCACCTGACGCTGTTCCCTCACGCGGTTGCGTCGCGCGGTTACCTCACGCCGCTCCCTCGCACCGTTAGCTCCCGCCATTACTTCGCGGGGTTCTCGCTGCTGGCTGACTTGCGCCGTGACCTCATACCGTCGTCTCCCGCTCTTTCTTTGCCCTGTTACCTCACGCCGTTACCTCGTGGCTCGTGATTATCTCGCCCCGTTACTTCACATCGTTACGCCATGCCCTCACCTCCCGCCGTTACCTCCCGCCATTCCTTCGCTCCGTTATGTCATGCTGTTGTCTCGACCTCTTACCTCACGGGGTTACCTCAACACCGTTACTTCACGCTGTTGCCTCACTCGATTACGTCATTCTGTTACCTCACCGACTTACCTGATGCCGTTCCCTTGCTCTATTCCCTCCCCCCTATTACCTCACGCGGTTACCTGATGCCGTTGCCTCCCTCGCCGTTACCTCACCCTATTGCATCACCATACGGTTAACTGATGCGATTCCCTCACTCCGCGCTTACCTCACACTGCTGCTTCGCCCCGTGACCTCACGCGGTTACCTGATGCCGTTGCCTCGCCGTTACCTCACCCTATTGCATCACCTCGCGCCGCCACACCGGGCCGTTGCTTCCCGCTATTACCTCGCGCGGTTGCGTCACGCAGTCAGCTCGCGCGGTGACGTCAGGCCGTCGCCTTACGCTGCCGCCTCTTGCGGTCACCCCCGGCGGCAGGCGGAGGAGCTGCGGG
>NW_010562835.1:0-1301 GCF_000687285.1 Phaethon lepturus
AAGTTCTCCAGGCACTGCAAGAGTTCCCTGGATTGCCTACAGCTCGCTGTGCTCCTTTTCCAGCAGATGTCAGGTTGGTTGAAGTCCCCCAGCAGGACGAGAGGCTGCAAGTGTGATGCCTTCTGTATCTGGAGTAAGAAGGCTTTGTCAATAGACTCCCCTTGGTCAAGTGGCTTGTAGTAGACACCAACCACAAGGTTCCCTGTGTTGCCTCAGTCCCTGATTCTTACCCATAAGCTTTCGACCTGCTCATGTCTATTCCTCAGAGACAGCTCTTCGCACTCTGTCCATTTCTTGACTTAGAGGGCAACACCTCCACACTTCCTTCCTCGCCAATCCCTTCTGAACAGCCTGTACCCATCGATAGCCACACTCCAGTCATGGGATTCTTCCCACCAAGTTTCAGTAATGGCAACCAGGTCGTGGCTTTCTAGCAGCACGGTGGCTTCCAACTCCTCCTGTTTGTTGCTTCCTGTTTGCTCCTTCTATCCTAACTTCTGGGTCTGGTTTGCATTTTAGATTGATTGGCCACTAATGACTCAAAATATGCACCGTCTGGGTCAAACCTGCATTTGTCCCGTATGAACTCATCAGATCCTTAAACACTGCTTTGCTGGACTAATATTGAGATAGTAGACCTCAAAAAGTCCAATGGCGACACAGGACAGTGGACTCACTTCTCAAGTATCTTGTTTAGGGTTAGAAAATGCCATGCTGATACTGATAGTTTGAAGAGTGAGTGAGTCAGGATTCTTCAGACAGGTCAGCTCCCTTCCTCTGTAGTGCAGGAGCTAGGCAGTGGGAGAGGAGATGGCATTACAGGACTAAGACATGGGAGCGTAGGGACGATATGGACTCCCAACAGACATCAGGGTTTAGCAGTAATTAAAATTCACTCTAGAGGGGCAGAGAAGGATAATGAGAACAGGCAAAGTAGGCTTGACTAGATGACCTTTGCATGTCCTTTCTGACCTGAATAAATCTGTAATTTTACAAAAGAGAACTAGCACATAGAAAGAAAAGAGAGCTGGGGGCAATTTCAGGGTACAAATCAGTCAGAAAAAAGAGGCAATAAAGGGCAATAAAAGAAAAAAATAGCAACATAGTGGGGGTTTTAACATTTACTTAATGGTAACATCAGACTTTTTGCTGGATATATATTCACACATGGAGAATGGCTGCATTACACTTTTAATGTGCACACACTAATAAATGATTTCAGGGTCTGATCAAGTTTTTTATTTTACATCAGTGGTTCTGGGGAATTGCCCAGTGCTGCGCCCAGGCCCGGGCTCCCCAGG
>NW_010562836.1:0-343 GCF_000687285.1 Phaethon lepturus
GGCCCCCGCGGAGAAGCGCCGGGACCCCCGCTTGCCGTGCCCCTTCACGTAACGCAGCGCAAAAGACAGGATTCGCAACCACTAAAAAAAAAACCAAAACCAAATCCCACGCGGTCGATGTACCTTCCCGGGAATACGCTGGCGCCGAAGTCAGGCTTAACATTAAAAGATCAAGCGAAAAAAAAAAAAAATCATCTGTTTGAAAGCACTGTGAAATGTCACACTTCAGTCAGGCTCACCCACTAATGGCATTTGACACCATACACTAGCAGCAATAATTCCAGAAAGAAGCTGTCGAAGAACAGAATTTAGAAAAACAGTATGGCACAAGGCACTGGTACAC
>NW_010562836.1:390-21083 GCF_000687285.1 Phaethon lepturus
CACTCCGGCTGGACTGCCTGTGAACACACATCCACTCGGTGGCTGTACAGCTGTCTGAAAACAACTCAGTTTCCTCAGTTTGGAGGAAGGGAACAGAACTAGGAAAAAAAAGGCTTGTATTTCACAGGAAATAACTCACTGGGCCCCAAACAAAAAGCCCTTTCTTTTCCATCACCTCACAGAAACAGTGAAGAACTGGATTGGCACAATTGTAACAGGAAAACATAGGGGTCTGTTCTGCACCTCTTCACAATAAAATTCAACTGCTCAAAGTTAGATGTGTTGGAGTGCCAAATTCAGCTCTTTACCTTGCCCAAACACACTCTCACCGAGACAGTCATCCCACTGGCAGCGTGTCCTGCATGTGCTTGCACTTGCACGTTCAGTGCTGAAGGAGTAACCTCTGGGCTTAGACTAAGCCCACACTGTCCCAATCGTCTAAGTTATTAAATGTCCACTGGAGCACAAGAGTGGCACCCACGCACATGGGCTAGGGAGAAGCAGAGCCAGTCTCACAGCATGCTGAGGCAGAAATGGGGCTGTTTTGCCCCCTGCCCCAGACTGCATAAGCCTGTGGCCCTGGGTTTGGTTCACATAAAGCAAAGGAGGCAGCCGCCGAGAGCTGTACCATCTCCTAACGCTGTGCTGGCAAGCGCCGCAGCACCAGCTGTGTGTCTGGTAACCGGCCACGGTGGGCTGAGGGGGCAACACAAAAGCAGTTCTTCTCAGGTCATACCTGTGGCATCCGAGTACCTAAGCATGACACTTCCATCCACTTCCTCCTGAGGAACAGAGCATCACAAAACAACAAACCAGAATGATGATGCAGAACAGCAACAGCTACCCAGGAAAGGTGGCATGAAGCAAAGGATTGCATCAGCGAGGCGTGATGTCTCTGTCACGGCTGATGTGTTGCTGACAGTCTGAGAATGGACATAGCCGACAACGGTGGACGTGTGAGCTGGTGCATGGCAGTGCATATGCAGGCCTGGCCTGGCCTGGCCTGCCAGCACCATGGCCCAGCTGAGCTGGCAGTGGTGGGACTGGGGAAATCTGCTGCCAGTGGATGTTAGCACTCTCTAGCTAAATACTAGTTTATCTGTAAAATTAAGTCTTAACCAGTTTTGTTGGTTTGCTCAAAGACACACAGATAATCAGGGGAAGAAATTTGATGTGGCAATTTGAAATCCTTTTCCTGAGCAACACTTGCCAGGGAGCCACAAAAGACTAACCAATACGAGCTAATAAACCAGCATGCAACTTACTTACAGTGACCTTCTCGTGGTTAGAGAGACCAAAGCCTGCCTGGACCTGGTCTTTAATCAACTTACAATCTACGCTACAGTTTCTGGAATTAAAACTGTAACAAATACATTGCATATTTTCATAAACGGAGAATAGAGATCCATTTTCTAATAGATCTGCAGATTAAAGTAGAGGTGATTCACAAGGATGGCCAATGGCTCATTCTGTCATTACAATAGCAGCCACTGGCAGTCTGATTGCATAGATGTTCTTAGCCATAAGCCCAATAAATCACTAAATATGACTGACAGTCACTCTGGTGGTGGTCTCTAAAGGTTTATTGGCATGATAGAGGGAAGAAATTTCCACTGCTGCTATTGTTCATGATGTATAAAGCACATACATGAATAAATGAAATCTGTTCTCAGGACTTTAAACTAGGCACCTCACACGAACACCAGAAGTATTACCATTTGAGAACTGCGTCTGCTTTTATTTCATAGAGCAACTGCAGGCAAAAGCAAGGCAGAATGTTCCTCGTTATGTGCTGCTTGTAGTTGGACAGCACATCCACCATTTGGTGGTAGCATTAGAGTTGCATTTCGCTAACACTGACTGTGAACAATATTATTTCTAATTAATTATTTCTTCCCTTTCTCTGATGAGATCCTGCCTGCTTGTGAGTTTTTCCAGCTCCCCCTTCCTGACTGGCACCCTTCCACAGTTTTAAACTAACAACACACGCATCTCCTCTGAGTCCACATTAAACACTGATGTCAGTCAGGAGATCTGGCTTCTTGCCCTGACTGCAACTGGCTCAAGGAGCCATGCCCAGTGTGTTACTTCACACCATTAGCTTCTAAACCTGTTGCATGCAACTGTTATAGTGATGTTTGTATGATTTTAAATGTACTCTGAAACCTAGAAGGAAAGTTTCCACCTTCCTAGAGTGGTCCTGTAGTGAAAACACTGAATTATGAGACAGAATAACAGCAAATGAACTCCAACTTCTGCTGTTAACATGACTTTCAGACGTGCTACTTCACCGCTTGCTCTGCTTTAATTTATCTATTAAATGGAGATGGTATCTGCCAGCCTTGAAGGAAGAAGGGGTATGCACACTCATTGGCATTTAGGAAACAGCTGGCAGCTAGCCGTAAGTGTTCAGATATAAAAATGTTTGATAATGCGTGAAATTCTTCAGTGTAAATGAAAAGGTCACTGTGTTGTTCACCTTCCAAAAAAGGATAGATTTAGCAATGTAGTAGGAACAATAACTGCATTCATTTTTCAGGATGTTCAACTTTCTAAAAACAGAACCTCTGTATTTTTCTATTTTAAGTTTAGCTTGTGCAAATAACTGTCTCTCCAAAAATACTATATATCCATTTTGGGTAAACGGAAAAATTCAGGGCCAGGGAACGACATCTGTATTGCATAAACAGCAAGTAGCACTTGACACCACCTTATCTAAGTGTATGATCTTTTAAAAAACAAAACAAACCCCTCATTCCTATGAACTGTTCCATGTTATCATGGAAAATATTAGCAAGATATTTGTGGGTGTTTTTAAAGTACCAGCAATTAAAATACTTCAAAGCTACAACTTAGAGCTGACATTGTCAGAAAGATGATCTTTCAGTTTTACAGATGTCCTTCATAAATTTACACATACACAAATACCCCCATCATTTCTCCTCCAACAAAACTCTCTGTATTAAAAGAAACCATTTGGAGATAAGGAGAGATGTGAGATATATGGAAATATTAAGAAGAAAGGAGACTACAGGCAACCTTTTAACTCAAGAGGAGTATTTTCTGACTCACTCTCCTCCAATTTCAACTTTCTTTAGGTTTAATGGCTGTAAATATTTTTAAGAGTCTTCACAGTATGTCACCACTGAATGGAGTCTCACAAGAAGTTGCATTAGGGTATAGCCACAACTGTATTACCTGAGAACTGTCATCTCCTGTTGCTTTTGTGTTAACTCTGGTGGTGAGTTTACAGCAGACTCCATTCCCTTTTGAAGCTTTTTCCACTGAATTGTACCTAAACATGTTTCGGCAGCTATTCTTCTCATGAATTATGCCCTCTGCCCACATTCACTGTTACAAGTTTCATTTCTCTTCTTTCTCTGTACATGAGAAGGTCTTCATAAATTCAGTTGAAAAAATGCAAGAAAAGAATATGCCCACCAGTGATTACCAGTATCCATTGTTTGGCCTTTGTTTGAAAACACCCACAATTTTTATACTTAGTTTTCACTGTTCATGAGGATTTCCTTGAGTCTTGTCTCAACCCTTCCCATTCCAAGTAGGGATGACTTTCTTGGTGGTATCCAGATACTCAGTGGAAACAGAAATGACAATGTTTTGGGTAATCTTCTTTGTACTTGTAGTGAGTTAGAAGTGGAGACTGAAGTGTTTGGCCTATCTGCTAACCAGTAGCAAATACGGAAAATGCAAGACATTGGGCGGGAGCCCAGAGATAACATGCAATTCACTCGAAGAGAACAATTCCTCACCAGTGCTGGGCACTGACTCAGTAGTGGAGCCCTTTGCAACCTCTCCTCTAGGTTTTAGCTTTTATATGATTATCTTTTCAGCCACTAAATTTCTCACCACTAAAATGCTTCAATTCAAGTGACATTAGCATTTCCTGCTCAGGAGTGAAGAGCAGCATTGGTGATGGGTTATCTGTCCTCTTCCCTACCAGCAGTATCCATCCTCTCTCCAACAGAGTGTCAGAGCATAAGAGGCTTACCATGTGCTGAGGCTCATTTGGGGTCCTGGATCTCAGTGAGAGGACTGAGGGAAGGAGGGATCTGTGAAATGAAAGGTGATCCTACGCTATGTAAGAGAGAAGCACAAGAGCCCAAAGATCATGTTGCTCAGCTGACAGTGGAATAAAGTCCTCCCTGGGCAAGTGCTGTCCTGCAGGCAAGGTTAGATCAACTAGAGTGAGGTCATGAGAGTATTAGATGATGAAATGCATCATGAGATTGAAGTAGTTTTCCTAGTTGCTACCATTGCCTTAAGATTCTTCCCTGTGGGTCTGTTTTGGACAAAGAAGTGTTCAGATGCTGTTTTTTTCCCTGGGAAAGGTCCATCTAGTGAAAATGGATTGTTTTTCTTATGCCCTATTCTAAGGCAGTTCTGGGAGACAGCAGATGCTGGGCTGACCAGTCTTGAATGGAATGGATCATCTCTTAGCATTCAGTTCAGAAAGTTCAGAGTAGAAAGGTTTGGGTGAAGTCCTTAATCAGAGGACTGGAGAAAATACTACTCATAGAATGCAGAACCCATCTTCCCATAAGGGACCTTTCTTTGCATTAGAATGAGTGTTACAGAGAATCTAAAACCAGAGGAAAGTAGTTTTACCTTCAACACCTAAAGTTGGCTACAGCAGGAGAAGCTGATAAAAGGACACTGTTAGACGTACAGTATCTGATCAACAAACATGATGCATGCCAAAGGTACCACAAAATCCAGGTACAGAGGGAAACTGACATTACACAGAAAGAAAGAGAGGTAATCAATACATAATCAGTGTAGTTTTAGGGTCTTCGTGCCCATTCATAAACATTAAGGTCATCTGACACGAAACGCTCATCTGGACTGAAATCATCTTGCCATTTCAAACACTTCCAAAAACATTGATGAGTAAACTTTGGATTGGCAAGCTTTATGCTGGACTGAGTATTTTTTTGTCTTCCCATAGACAGCAAACAAAAAGCTTAAAGCTGTCAGGAACTTTGCCATGGGTTCTGACTAACTCCACTCAAGCATGATTGTATGTCTGCATCCGAACAAGATCAAATGTGCACTGCTGAGTGATCCAATTGTGATCAACTGATCAGATCTCTATAAATAAGCAAAAAACCCACAGCCTGAATCTGCAATAAGTCCAGTCAGACTTGTGATCACTTCGATGTGCATAGTTGAGGCAAAAACCCCACAAGGACAATGTGGCAAATGAACAATGGGGGTAAGTCAGTGCATAGTGGGGAATTGCCACGCAGAGACTTCAGAGGTTCCATGCATTTATTCTGTTTTGCACTGGAGGGTTTTCTGGCAGTTGTGAAACTGGAGCAGGAAGAGTAAAGCACAAGCAAAGCAAACTGGTGAACTGCAGAAGCAGATTAGAGAGCTCAAAACAAATGGGGATGCTCCCACTGTGCAATGACAAAGACACAGGTTGAGCCGTTGAGATCATCACCTAGGTCTTGGCTGTCGTTGAAACGGTTGGAAACCTTCCATCTTTCTCCCTGCAGGGCAATACTACTTGGTCATCTCCGTGTCACCAAGCTGAGGGACAACTAGCTGAGCTCTCCAGGCTGCTGAGGCAGCTCTGGGGGAGAGCAGCATCTGCCACAGGGATGACACGCACCTGCACACACGCTCTGACACAACTGGATAAACCATAAAATATTAATGATGCAAGACGGCTTATTTTAAAAATCCCCCTGACAACGGGACATGAAGGACGTGACAATTAAATGGACATTAATGTCCACTAGCACTAGATATAGAGGGTCCAAAGGAAGACCACAAAAATGATAAAAGGGATGGAACGCCTCTGCTATGAAAAAAGGCTGAGAGAGTTGGGGTTGTGCAGCCTGGAGAAGAGAAGGCTCCGGGCAGACCTTCCTGCAGCCTTCCAGTACTTAAAGGGGGCTTATAGAGAAAGATGGGGACAGACTTTTTAGCAGTGCCTGTTGCGATAGGACAAGGGGTAATGGTTTTAAACTAAAAGAGGGCAGATTGGGACTAGATATAAGGAAGAAATTTTTCCCAATGAGGGTGGTGAAACCCTGGCACAGGTTGCCCAGAGAGGTGGTAGATGCCCCATCCCTGTCAACTTTCAAGGTCAGGTTGGACAGGGCTCCGAGCAACCTGGTCTAGTCAAAGAGATCCCTGCTCATTGCAGGGGGGGTGGATGAGATGGCCTTTAAAGGTCCCTTCCAACCCAAAGATTCTCTGATTCTATATGGCCATAGAAAGACTTTGTGTCCTTTTCCTCCAGCCTGCCACTGTTTCCTTGCAGCAAGCACTGAAAGATCTCAGGAGAAAAAAAAAAAACCACAAACTCTCAAAGTTTAAGAAGTATTTTCTGAAATGCAATTAACTAAAGGTTGTACTTATAGTATAACCTTTATAAACTAAAGGTTTCCTTGATGTTGAAACTTATATGGTTAACCCAAGTCATTCAGATGGGAAGAAAGACAATTAATTTGAAAATATGTCTTATTTCCTTTGTGGAGAAGCACTACCTCACACTGGGAAAAAAATTTAAATACTAAGCACTTCCAATAATGGATAAGTTATGTCGTATAAAAAAGTCTTAGAAAGTGTTGAGGAAAACCAGACTATGAACAGAAGATGACAACTCTCACTTGACTGGTTAAAATCAAAATATAATTATAAAATTTATTGATTCCCCATGTGCTACGGGAGATACATATACTATGAATGCCTATTTCCATTACATGGGACTTCATGTTAGTTAAGATGTCCACATTCACTTTATCCTATTAGAACACTCTTGTAATGAATAATATAAAATAAGCAATTTTGTATGCATAATTTTACAGAGTTATAATTAGCTCTTTGTTCACATAATTAACTATAAACACAAAAATAGTCCCACTGCCCTAAGCATATTATTTTGTGTACTTCAGTTGCAACAGGAGACAACTAGGAAAATGTATCAAGTTCCACTGTATGGAGAACTATGAAAAGTAGCCAGTCCTCTCAGTTCTCCACAATTAAGTAACTTAATAAATCTATTTCGAACAGCACTGACATATGCCAAAAGCACACTGATTTCTCATAACCAAATTCAGCTGCAGTCCCCATAGTCAGTACAGGGATTCTATTGGACTTTCACTGTAGTTCAGATACTCTAAAGCAACATCCATTTCAGTAAACTGAAAAAAGCAAGTTAGAATAAAATTTCAAGTGTTAACCATTCTAGCCCCAACGCATAATATTCTCGATTTTGCCAGAAAGAGCTTAACAATAAAAAAACTATCAGTTCAGGTTTCTCTCTCAGCAGGTGGCGGATCCAGAATTTACCTACAATCAATGGAGCTATACTGCAATTTACACATGATGAGCAGGTGGGTGTAAGAGCTATTCATCTGAGAAGGATCCAATCCTCCCCCCACTAAAATCACAGACCAAATTGCTACCATATCCTTACGCATCTTAATCATAGATAACAAAAAGAGGAAACAAATACCGTATTGTCCTGTTCTTTTCCAGAATCAAGCTGAAGAAGTTTTAATTTCTGTAATGTTGCCCTCATATCGTAAGCCTCCCTGCTCCAGTGCTCTTGGACAAAACTCCGGTGGGGGAACTGCAGCAGCCCGCTGAGAACCACAGCAGCCCCTCGCAGCTGATTAAGAAGTGCATGCAGCAACCCGCCCGGCCCTCGCTCTGCACCGCTTCTCATCACCAGCCTTTCATTTGATTACAAGCTGCAGCACAGTCCTTCCCTAGGTATTTCCTGTGTCATGTGGAATTGAGAATACTGCTGGAAACCTACTAATACAATGATTTGCATGTATGGTACTTTGGTGTGGTGCATATAAAACTGTCTTTTTGTTAAATTACCTGGGATTTTTACTTTGATGTGTTGTGCTGTTGGTTATGTTCCTTCTCAGTGGTCTTGAGTGGAAAATTTTATCAGCAATGTTCCTTTGCACACACTTCTAACTTACTGTTTCTTATCTCTCCCCTTCCTACCCTCTTCTCAGGGCTTATTAACCCATCAAGTGTATCTTTAGCAGTGATGTTGATTTTTTGGTCTTGTGATTTTATATATTTTTGGCTAAGTCATACTGTCTCTCAGTAACAGCAAAAGCCAGAAAATGGCAATAAAACATCTTTAAAACCAAGATTCAAACACTGTCTCTGCTGATCTGAAAAAAAAACACTTTCCCCACAAATGAGTTAGCTTTCCACTCACAAGTTTGTAGCCCCCAGTTTCATTATAAACAACACTCCACATTTAGTTATTTTAAGCCAATTTCATTTGACTCCTACAAACACACTGGAAAACATTTGTGAAATATAACACACAATAGAGACACTTCTAAAATGTAGCAACAGGATTTGTTCTTACAGCTCTTCTGTGGTTTTGATAAAGCTGCATCGCTTCAAAGGGCTGAGGATATATTACTGTAAGACACCACTGCATATTTTGGCCACATGTGCTGACTACGCTTCCGCTCTTCTGCCAGAACAATGGAAGCCTTTACGCGCTGAGTCAGCTCTCCCACAACCATGGATCCACGCAGACCAAATGCATTCCCTCACTGCAAGTTTCCTTAACTGTGTCTTATCACTGAGAATGCTAGATAGCTGCGTCATGTCACGTAAGACTCCTGGAGTAGGTGAAACTTGGGAAATGTGCACACATTTTCAGGAAGAAAGCCCAAACTGTGACATGTGGTAAACTACTGAAATAAATAAAGTTACAGTAAAATAACCATGGGTTAATTCTGCCATTTCCTTCCTCCTGGGTATTGCCAGTACCAACAGGGAATTCTGGCATTCCAGGAGAAACCTGCACACAGCTGGACAGATTGGCTGAACAGCTGAACTCTTCACTCAAGCGATCTGGTAAGTTCAGATACCACTGCAACTCGTGAGTCTGAGCTCAGATATTTGAATGTGTTCACAGACACAAAGACCCACATAAGTAAGTGAACCTCAGAAGTTAGCTGAGCAGGGTCTTTTACCCCAGGATGTAATACATTCTCAAGTCTCCTGTTGGTTTCAATCATAATTTATGAGTAGAATGTAGGCCAGCTTTAATTCATTCCCCCAGCTGGTTTCTAACATGCAAAAAGCTGTAATATACAGCAAGAACTTAAAAAAATAACAATCAAGTATTACATTCTCTCGTTGGAGATCCATAATGTAATCTCCATACACGTGCTTTAATTTCACTCACAACCCAGTTGGGACTGAACTCCAGCTAAGACTACTGCCTGGAAGTCTGATTCAGCTGATGACATGCTTTGTGCATATGTGTGTGTGTAAAAGTCAGGTCACTGAGTGTTATCCAGGTAAGGAAAATTTGTCACATATGTAGTTTTTATACAGCTTGTTGGAAGTGCACAGTCTCAACTTGTTTGAAGGAATTTATCCTGAGACCTTGACAGTTTGTATTCTGTAACTTTAAACAAGAAACATACCTATAAATCAAAAACCAATGTTTCGTTTGAGGTTCCTTGGAACCTTTCTGACTCTTCCAATCCTAGCTTGCATACGGATAGTCTACTAAAACACAAAAACTGAAATAGAGGGGAAAAAAAAGACTTCATTTTAAAGAAAAACTTGAAGCATGCCTTCTGCAGTACACACCTACCAAGCAGAATGTCCACTGAAAACCTCCTCCCCGTAAAAACAAAGCCTGGACACAAGCAATGCACACACTCTGAGGTTTGTTGTCCTCTGATGTATCCAGTTCATTACGGAGTTAGTAACATACATGTAAAGAATATTCTGAAGACCTGCAAGTTGCTAGAAGAGAAACTTTGGTCCTTATCCAGATACAAGCGTATTATATTAAGCTCAGAATGACTGAGAGCTCATGTTCTATCAGATATTCTGCGGAGGGGAACTGAGACATCCCAGAGTATCAGCTGATGCCAAACACTAACCCCAGTTAAGCATGTGTCTTGTTTTGTGAACTTTAGTACCCAAGAATAAACTCCAGGAACAGTAGTATTTCAGTTCTAGAGACAGCACCTTGACTTACTGTTGGCTCTTGTGCTAGCTCACTGCATAGTAAAATATCAACTCCTTACAATACTTTTACTTTTACGGGCATTTATTGCCAAAAAAAAAACCCATGAGAAGAACCCAAACAGAACTCCAAAAGGACAATTTGGGAAAAGAAAGTAAAATGGAAATGACGATACTGAAATTCTTACAGAAAAGGTCTTTTAATTGATTTCAACCAGTCTTAGATTAAGCCTTCAGTACCTCTAAGGTAAGGAGAGGAATTCCCCGGCTGGTGGAAAGCAACAGCAGGAGAGGCGAAAACTATCACAGCTACAGCAGTATCTTACATTTGCTCTGGACAGCCACTAAGTGGCACTTAAACACCTCATCTTAAACCGCGGTGAATCTGCAAACTGTTGTGAAGGGAGGCGGGGGGGGGGAAGGAGTTACGCGCTCTGGTGACTAATGCCTTTTAAGAACAACGAAGTTTCACTTCCTGCAATTAAAGAAACTTTCTAAGAGCCCGACTATGTATGAAAATGGTACTGGCAGAAATGCCGTACAGTGCTCTGCGGAAGCAGAAATACTGCACAGAGCTCCGCAGAAGCAACTGCTGCTCTTAAATCCCAGTCCTGCTCTGGGAATCCGAGTGCCTCGTTCCAGCAGATCATTGCCCACTATTGTGCCATTTTGAAATATGCACTTAAACCAGGAAAAAAGAACATGTCTCATCGCTGCTGGACTGCAGGTCAAACTAAAACAGCCCTAACATCTTAACACAGTTTCTAGAAATGCCTCTGAGTTCAGTTTCAATCAGAGACCTCTGCAGGGACCGATGCTATTTGTACTTGCAGATGCACGTCAGAACGGGGTTTTCTAGTCTGCAGAGAATCAAAATCATGCATGGGGCTTTGCTCTTCTTAAGACTTTAGTACACTATTGCTTCCTAGACATACGTCATAGTTTCATTTGCATTTTTAATCAAAGAAAGGAACCCAATTTTCCTAATAGTGGTGTTGAATCAACTATGTTAATCATCCTGAATATGTTAATGCATTATAGTTACCATTTTTCTTTTTATCTGGTTTTAAGAGTGTTTCTGTTCCATTAAAAATCTTTCTAAATGAATTAATTACAGAAATTTGAAACCTTTTTTTTCCTGTATGAACAACATAACTGTCATTGGAAAAAATCTGAAGCTAAAACCAAGCAGAATAATGCATTAGGTATTTTAGGTGCTAACCAAGCAAGTATCTATAAGCACATTCAATGTCATTATCGCAAATATTTCTGTTGTCTTCAGTGGAACTAGCCTGAACTTAAAGTGCATACAGGTTTTCAGCATCAAAGACTCAGAAGTAATATTTATGTACAATTTGCTTTTTAGACGCTCAAAGAAACACCTCCATTTCAGTTAGCTTCAGGTTTAGATGTAAAATACACCACCAGCTACTAGCTGCAAGCTCTGTTTTTCACCTTTGTGCTGAATGTGGCCTCCAGAAATCTCAAATTATTTAAGAGTTGTGAATTTTATCTTTTATTCTCTCTTCCTGTGAAAGTTCTTTACGTTAGAAGTACACCATATAAGCAACAAAGCTACTCAGCAAGCCACAGTACATCATGATTACTAAGGATACAATTTTTAAGCACACTCTGCATGTGTGAAACTAGTTTCATACGGCTCTTTAAAGGCTGAAACAAGAAGCTTGAAAATGAAAAGCATTCCATCAGTTATGTAGAAGGATCAAACTTAACCCAATGCAAGAGGAATCACTAACAGTGAAGCTGTTTTTATGACCAGCAACAGATCTCAATTACTGTTGCTTTGGGAAAAGTGGGGGGAGGGTGGGAAAGAAAGGAGAAGGCCACATCAACCAGCAGTTTCATACAAAGGACAAATCAAGTATAAACTGGCATTATCCACTCAATCCTTGTATCAGATCCTCAATGATCAACCTTTAGGGCAGACACACATATCCATTTAAGCCTGTATTTGTCCAGTCACACAAATCATTCTTTAGGAAAATATTTCCCACAGCCCTTCCCATAACTTGATGTCCACAGAGAGGGTAAAAAAACAGAAATATAGAACAACTGTGTCTACACCAGCCAAGGGAAAGCACTGATTTTACAACAGTGATTTGTTACCATTATTCACTTTGACATATAACAGGATGGGAGATTGTGCTGCTAAAGTAAATACAGCAGTTATATATGCCTCCTCTGCTTTGGTTTCTGCTCCACTACAGCCAAAGAGCCTACATCTGATGACCTTGAGGGCACTGCATAAATGTCAGCCCAATGCAGGCAAAACTCTAAATGAAAGGCCGATTACATGTTAAAAAAATGAGCTATTTCAGGAAGATGATTTACACAGTATCATAATTTATGAATTGGCATTTTCATATTTAGATGTGGATGGCTTGAATTTGTCCATTAAGGCCACTTTAGAATCTGAAAAAAAGCAAATACAATTGCCTGAATGTGAATGTCCACGTTTAAGTAGCTCCAAATGAACTAAAGCCCAAGCTTTTCAGAGAGACTTGTGAAGCAGAGAAAATAGAAAAGTTTAGTTTCTACTGGTCTTGAGGAAAGATCACCGACGTAGGACCCAGTCCTACAATCTGATGCATGCCAGAACCAGTCTTCAGTCTGGAGAGATTGTGCTAACCCACATGACAGATATGACCTCTGTTTGTTTATATGTTTGACAAAAGCTATCTTCCCACATGTTTAGAAACAGATTGTACATGCTTTGACTGTTCTCTTTCACTAACTAAATTACACTGTCCTCAATATGTTGTTGTTCTGTGTGCCACTAACACTGTATTAGGTAAACTGATTTTTTATAAAAACTGTTCTTTTTCAAAGCAGGTTTTTTTCCCCCACTCTAAAATATACCTTCTGGCTTTAAATTGTATACAACTATCACTGCACCAAGTACCCACAAAATTAATTTTAAAACATCACAACTGTGCCTACTTTATATTACTTGAGATCATTAATTAATTACATGAAAAATAAAAAACATCTACTGAATCTAGATTAAACTTTCTCACTTCTGTTTGGAGCTCAGTACGGCAGCATTCTTTCAAACATCCCCTAGTCTTAAATTAACTTCAGCTCATTTTCACATTCATCTTCCACACTAAGTTACCTTCAAGCTTTTCAATCAAATTTAGACTAGAGCATCACCAAACTCTTTCAAAGTTTAGGAAGCTGGCCACAGAGGGTTAACTTATTTCTTGGTGAAGGTATTGCTCAGCAAAGCAGAAAGAAATTATTCCAGCTGAGAAAATTAAACAAAGCACAGGATGAGTACCAGAAAGTTAGTGCCAGAGTAAGGTTGAAGCTACAAAAATGCAAAAATGTCAGATGACAGCATTTCACAACATATTCAACCCCTCAGGAGCAGGTTCACTAGTACTTTTAAGACAATTAGGTATAAATCATGGAAATGTACTAAAAGCCTTCCATTCCCACTCCCATAACAGCAGCAGACACAAGACTGTAAGAAGATATTTACCAGCACACAGATTGTTCCCATGCTGTTTATGACTTCTTAGAGCAAGGCTACTCCATCTTTGGACTCACTGTGCAGGTACACAGTGATCTTTTGTCTCACACAATGCTAGCAGGACAGACTTCAAAGTCTGTAACACTTTGTATAGGTGGCTCGGTGTACAGAGGCCAAGTAAGCCTGCAAGTCTCCCTGTGCACCTCCATCCTCATAGCCCTACTTTTTGGATGTTACCATACAAAGAAACAACATTAGGTTTTCCCTTGCACAGCCCAATTCCTTTGGAGTACCTCTGGTGCTGCACTCTACTTCTACCTTCTACCTGTGAAAGTACCAAGAAAAATTTGTCCCAAATTACTTATGTTCTCACTTTAGTTTCCAAGTTTATGTCAACTTGGAATTTAACAAAACACCTAAGGTTATCTAGTGAGGTGCACTGAGTTGGTTTGGAGCAGAATGCAATTCATCTTTTTTACCACCTTAGCCCCTAAAGCAGCTCAACAGAGAGCTGGACAAACATCAATGCCAGCACAAGGGAAAACACTGAGAATGTACATCAAAGGATGGATCAGAAGATAAAAAGAGTAACAGAACTGCCTCTTTTGACAGAGAACAGTTATTAGATCTCCTCAGTGTATCATCAGATATTACAGTTGAACTAAAACCCCGTGGCAGTTTAAGACTGACTGAATTGGGGATCTCTGCTCTAGACAGTGTGGCCTTGCTCCTCCCTGACTCTTACAAAGGTGCTCATGAAACTGTTCTGTGATCAGGTTAGGATGCTAACTTAATTGAAACTGTATCACTTTTCCTTTTGAAATATTTAAATTGCTCTCAACTGCCTCACTGAGTGATACCATAGCATAATATAAGAGTAGGGGAAAGGATGGGAATGTGCAAGTCGGCAACCAAGGGAGTGCAAGGCCACCAAAAGCTAGACTCAGACTAGGCTAAGATGTTAAGAGAGAGCTTCTCTTCAGAAATATGTAAGGAACCTCTTCTCTATGGCAAGAAGAAGTTTCTGAAGGAAGCTCTACTGTAACTCTGGAGGATGCTTGGACGTTATGGCTCAAATTACCTGTACTGGACTTCATAGGCTACAAGCATCAGACCTTGTAAGCAAAAGGAAGGGTTAGTAGTCAGATGAGAAGCCATCACAAATCCGCTAATTATGTTTTAGCCCCAGTTCCACTGTTTTGTATTTCTGCTACAATCTCCAACAGAAAAAGTGAAGGAATAATAAATAATCTCAGCATGAACTCTGGCTCTAAAATGAAGTGCACATGACAGCACAAGTAACACACAGCTACTTTCAATATTATTTAAATTGAAAAATACACTAACAATGTCATCTGATATAGAATACTATACTGTTGAAGTCACAGTAAAAGTTCTTATTAGTCATTCTGTAGCAGAAATTTCTGTATAATTTAGGAGACTGAAGAAATCACAAGAAAATATAACTTTTTATGTTGCTGCCGCTGCAAGATGGAATAGGCATCTCTTCTTACAAACCATGTGATTAATTTCATCTTCCTTGGTAAGATATTATATCTGACTTTAAGACAGAAAATGGCACTGGTATTGCACAAATTACTTCCTCCATGTGGCAATCACACATGAGGCAGAGGGAAATCACACAATATTTCTTATAAAATGAGGGTGAACACAAGGAGCACTTCACTGAGCCAGGATGTCACAAAGTCACTCCGGGGTCTGACAAGAGCCCCATAAAAGCTTGGAATAATGCTGCTAGAGACAGGGTCACTGGCCACTAAAGCTCCCTGAAAGAAGAGTTCACATACATGAATCCTTTGAACAGATCCCAGGATAGAGCTGGTGTAGTCACAGTTATGCTCTAGGCTCAGGACAAGCATAAAGCCTGATTAATTGCGAGAGTGTCTAAAGCACAGCCAGCTATTTGCATTACATAGGACACTCTATCTACACAGGTAAACTTTGACCTACTTTATACACGAACTATGTACGTGCACAAATACATATTTGATTTTTCATTCGTTCTGTTGGATCTTTTTCCCCTCTGTTTTTTACATTAATTTCTCCAGTTAGCATTTGGGAGACAGGAGAGACTTCCTAAACCAAAAAGCAGTGCTAGCAGTTTGCAATTACAAAGATTCCATTAAAAAACCTAAAGGTGAGTATGAATAGGAGGCAGAAAACAGCCAAATTAAGCTCTCAGTTGCACTGAAATAAGTTGTTACCTCATTTTCTTTCAGTGCTTT
Source organism: Phaethon lepturus (assembly GCF_000687285.1). Taxonomy (NCBI): domain Eukaryota; kingdom Metazoa; phylum Chordata; class Aves; order Phaethontiformes; family Phaethontidae; genus Phaethon; species Phaethon lepturus. The sequence continues at coordinate 16,138 of NW_010562836.1, forward strand.
ATGCTTTTTGCAAAAGAATCACCATGTTTTAACCTCCCTAGACTGATCAGGCAGTAATATACAGTAGAAAAAAAATCACCTCTGTCTTTAAAATTACCTTGCTGAATTCTTTTAAGAAAGGGAAATGGTGCTATTAAAAATTAGATACTTAGTAAGGCCGTATCTTAGAGTCTAATGTAAAAACAAATTGTGTAAGAATCCTCAGTCACGAAGCTAAGCCTCAAAACAACAACTGCTTTGGAGTTCCCTGGGCCTCTGCCATTCCTTTTATAGACGAATAATGTGAAGTTCACTCACATCAGCTCTGTGCAGCCTCACAGAGAGCGTTGATTATTTGAAACCAGCCTCTCCAGCACATAATCAGATCACAAACAACATGGAACAGAGAGTACTGCATTCCAGGTAATACAGCATGATCTACTTAAGTGCATAAGCTATTATAACTCATAAAAGTAGGTGAAGGTTGTTTAAAAACATAATAACTGTTAAAGCAATTGGTGGAGCAAAAAAATTGAAGACCTCTGACAAAAGGAGAGATCACTGCTGTAACCAAACAGTTCAACAACAGGGCAAGTGCTACATTTTAAAAAGTGCCTCAGTGTAAGGGGATGGGGCTTATCTGTGTCTGCTATGGGGCAGATTTGGCACAAACAAAGCCAATGAGCAGGGTCAGGTCTCGAGCAGGTGCCCCCGTCTTCTGCAACCATACGGGCACTGCAACGCTCATGGCAACATGCAACATGCCTGCAGCTGCCAGAAGCCCAGTTCCCGGGCCAAAAGCTGTTCCTGATTTACGACACTACAGAAAGGAAGATTTAGAAGAAGCAAGTAGACTTGTGCTTGTCTTGTGCAGCTATAACCCTGCTTAAATTGCTAGCAATATTTCTTTATAAAATACAAAAGAACAGTCCTATCCATTTTTTTGCCATTATAACATTAACAGCTCTGGTAAACACAAGCATATATTACAGAATCACAGGCTGTTATGACAACTTGTGTCCAGGCTCTTGGGGAGAAAAAAAACAAAGAAAAAAAGAGAACTGTTTCAAAATCTGAAATGAACTTTTACATTTCTTCATACTCCAGTTCTGCATTGGTCATTGATAATGTCACAGAAATATTTTTCCTTACAAGATGTCAGGCTCAGGTTTCTAGGCTCTCCCTCAAATCCTCTAAGCCTTCAGCTTCCTATCACAGAAAGAAAAAAGAAGAAACTTTAAAACATTCTGACTATCTGCTTCACTAAAAAAAGGTGACAGTACTGTCTGCTGACTTTTGCTCTGCATACAGGAATTTATTTTACCCTGTGACCAGAAAAACAGGTGGATGAGGCACTCTACAGACAGCTAGAAGTTGCCTAATGTTCACATACCTGGTCCTGATGGGGAACTTCAGCCACCCACATATCTGCTGGAGGAACAACACAGCAGGGCATAATCAATTTCGCAAGTTCCCAGAGAGCATTCATGACAACTTCCTGACACAAGTGACAGAGGAGGTGATGAGGAGAGGTGCTCTGTTGGACCTCACACTTACCAATGTGGAAGGGCTTACTGGGGTATGAAGATCAAAGGCAGCCTTGGCTGCAGGGACCACAAGATGGTGGAGTTCAGGATCCTGAGAAGCAGGGCAAAAAGGAAAATCATAACCCTGGACTTCAGAAGATCAGATTTTGTCCTCTTCAGGGATCTACTTGAGAAAGTGCCATGGAATAAATGCCCTGGAGGGAAGAGGGTCCAAGAAAGCTAATCATTACTCAAAGACCACCTCTTTCATGCGCAAGAGCGGTCCATTGAAATGACCCGGAAGTCAGGTAAAAATGCCTGCACAGATGAACAAGTAGCTCCTGGCAAAACTCAAACATAAAAAGGGAGAATATACAGGGTGGAAGCAAGGACAGATAACCTGAGAGGAATATACAGACACTGCGCGAGCATGCAGAGACATGGTTAGGAAAGCCAAAGCCCACCTGAAGTTGAATGCCCTCTTTGACTCAGACTTCTGTGAAACCATTTTTAGAACTGTTATCCTTTATTAACAATAAATATAAAAGTATAATAAAGGACAGGACAACCTTAACCTGCCGTAAATCTAAACTAGCCCAGGGCATTATCAGATAAACTAGTGACAAGTATTCCATTTGCCAGCCAAAACATCCATCAAGTAAGATTAAACATACCTAAGTAAAATAAATCATTTGATACACCAAAGAAAGATCAACATAATGGCACGTGGGATTACTTTTCCAAACTGAAAATAAGAACAGAAATTAGGCTTCCTCTGTAATGTTTTGGCAACTTTGTATCTGCTGGAGAGGGATATCCGGTGACAGTATGCCATTAGCTTCATGATGTGCTAAAGCGAGGCGTCCTACAGAAGGAGTGGTGCTGTGTTTGTCAAGAACAAGCTCGTGAAGGAAGGAGCACACCTCACCTACAATTCCAAACACTTTCGAATGACCACATCTAAAGTGTAGGACAAAAATGCCAATAATTTTTAATGTATATAGTTTTCAACGACAACAGTGATGTCAATAGCATCACATTTCTGTAGAACATAAGCAAATGTCAGACCAGCGGCCACTGGGACAATACGTAGGCTGGTAGAATATATGTTTTCATTTAAACCGTCACACTCCTACAGTACCCAAGACTCTGGCCAAGCCATTCAACAAGGCTACATTCTTATGATGAAGGTACTATCCTGCAAGCACAGATTTACTGGAAAGTTAATTTTTCCTCAGCTTCCACCACCATTACTCAACACAGTATGCGTAATCCCCATATATGACCTATCAGTAGTCTTCATAAGCTCCCTGCAGGCAATGTAACTGAATCCAGTTCCATTCCTGAGCACCTACAAAGAATATGCATTAATGCTTCAACCCCACCCTCAGGCAGGAATTACTGAATCATGAGGCCCCATCAGAACCTCCACACAATGAGGGTGAAGGGATAAGAAACTCCAGTATCTATAAGTAGTGGAAACTTACTGAGGAAGTTTCCATACATGAAGAAGGAAGGAAGGCTCCTGATACCGTACCTGACAGATCTGCTTAGAAAGGGGACTCTAGCCATAAGAGAAGCTCCCCGTAGGCAGTGTAAACATGTCTTTTTAGTACTAAGTGGAATGAAATGATCTCTATATGCATGTGCTTGTTTTCAAGCAATGTGCCAAATAAGCTGTTTGACAGAAAAGCTTCCTTCATCCTTCCCTACTTACTGCCACACCAGCAGGGAAAGTGATCTGTATACTGCCATGATGATGCAACAGAAATAATTACACATCCCCTACAGAGTGAAGACAAAGACCACAACAGGGCACTTCCTTTTCTTTCACTTTTAAAGAGAAGCAGAACAAAGAATTCCTTGCAAAGGATCCTGACATTATTTAGTATTAATTACCTGTCTACTGATTTGTTCTCTAAAGTGGATATGTTGGTAATAGAGCAACAACGAACCTAACAGCCATGTATTCATATCCAGGAAAAACACTGCATGCATTCCCACACCCCCATCAATTCTAGATTTTAGCTACATATTATGCAGCAAAAAATCACCTCCCATTTACAAAATGCTTTCACATTCAACAGTAAAATAATCCCTCACTGATCAAGTATATGGTCTCACGCAATTTGTACGTATGAAGGAGTACAACTCAGGTAATGGTCTGCTGTCTATCTGCAATACTGATGCTAAAAGCCTAACCATTCCTGGTTTTCTGTACTTTCTACTACCTCCAGTGCTATTTCACTGTCTGCACGAAGTTCAAGTTTCTTGTCCTCCTCTTCAAAGGCCTTCACTGCTTAGACTTCTACCCATCCACTTTTGCCTTAACATACTAATCTTCCTAGTATACTTCTCCCACAGACATCCTTCTGCCCTCTTTTATTCTACTTATCCTAAAGGTGTGGATATATTCAGAACTTACTTGCAAAACCACAAAATACCTTCTACTTCAAATCCTCAGTCAGACCTGATCTAATTGAGAAATCTTTGTCAAACATATCCCTAATACAGATTTATCTATGCAGATACAGAGAAATGTGGCTCTTGCAGTTCACAATACTATTGTAATTAGTAACCATGGGTGGCGGGGGGGGGGGGGTCCAAATAAAAATAGATGAAATGCAATTATAACAAAAGTTTGGACGTCCAAGATAGCTGGAAAAAGAGTTGTCATGAACACATAAACTCTGTGACTAAACCTATCTGGACTACTGTGTCTCTTTTACAGGGCTGAAGCAAATTAAAAAAAAAAAAGTCCTCAGGACCAAGAGCGCCAGCACAGGAATCTGCCGAGTCTCATAGGCTGCAAAGGTCCAGTGTGACTAACCTGATCTCCTTCTATGACAAGGTGACAAGGTGACCCGCTGAGTGAATGAGGATGGATGTGGATGTTGTCTACCTAGACTTTAATAAAGCCTTTGACACAGCTTCCCACAGCATTCCCCTGGAGAAACTGGCTACTCATGGCTTGGACAAGCATACTCTTCACTGGGTAGAAAACTGCAGGGAAGACCAGGCCCAAAGAGCTGTGGTGAATGCAGCTGATTAAATCCAGTTGGCAGCCGGTCACAAATGGTGTTCCCCAGGGCTCAGTATTGGGGCCAGTTCTGTTTAATATCATAAAACAGAATCATAGAATCTTTGGATTGGAAGGGACCTTTAAAGGCCATCTAGTCCAAACCCCCTGCAGTAAGCAGGGACACCTTCAACTAGATCAGGTTGCTCAGAGCCCCGTCCAATCTGATCTTGAATCTTTCCAGGGATGAGGCTTCTACCACCTCTCTGGGCAACCTGTGCCAGTGTTTCACCATCCTCAAGGTGAAAAAATTTCTTCCTTATATCTAGCCTAAATCTACACTCTTTTAGTTTAAAACAATTACCCCTTGTCCTATTGCAACAGCCGCTGCTAAAATTTTCTCCTTGTCTTTCTTATAAGAC
>NW_010562836.1:21130-21747 GCF_000687285.1 Phaethon lepturus
CTTCAACCAGATCAGGTTGCTCAGAGCCCCGTCCAACCTGACCTGGAATGTTTCCAGGGATGGGGCATCTACCACCTCTCTGGGCAACCTGAGCCAGGGTTTCACCACCCTCATGGTGAAAAATATCTTTCTTATGTCTAGTGGAAATCTGCCCTCTTTTAGTTTAAAACCACTACCCCTTGTCCTATCGCAACAGGCCCTGCTAAAAAGTCTGTCCCCATCTTTCTTATAAGGCCCCTTTAAGTACTAGAAGGCTGCAATAAGGTCTGCCCTGAGCCTTCTTGTCCAGGCTGAACAACCCCAACTCTCTCAGCCCTTTTACATAGCAGAGGTGTTCCATCCCTCTGATAATTTTTGTGGCCCTCCTCTGGACCCTCTCCAACAGGTCCATGTCTCTCCTGTGCTGAGGGCTCCAGAGCTGGATGCAGAACTCCAGGTGGGGCCTCACTAGAGTGGAGTAGAGGGGCAGAATCACCTTCCTCAACCTGCTGGCCATGCTGCTTCTCATTATCTGCATGAGGGGATTGAGCGCTCCCTGAGTAAGTCTGTGGATGACACCAAATTGGGCAGGACTGTTGATCTGATTGAGGGTAGAAAGGGTCTACAGAGGGATCTGG